>NC_132808.1:11518565-11820065 GCF_048594095.1 Paramormyrops kingsleyae | reverse complement strand
GGCTAGGGGCGATGTCAAGGTCATGGTGCAGAAGGAGTTGAAGACTGGGGAGATCAGTCCTACACGCACACAGAAAACTGGGGGCAGGAGTCCAGGGCATGAGAAGCAGGCGAGTGGGACAGGAACAGGTGGCATGGGTACGAGGGTTGCAGGTTTGGGCAGGGCAGGATCAGGCAGGGCAGAATAGAAAACAAGGTTAATCAGCCACTCAGCAAGGCACATATGGCAACAAAACTTTGGACTGGTAATGTGGACGTGTTTGGGCTTCATATGAGCGTGACAGAACCCCCTCTCTGACGGCTGCCTCCTGGAGGCCGAACGGGATGTGGGGGCCCTCCTCAAGGCTGGGGATCAGGCTTCGATGGGTGGTCCCGATGGAATGCTGAGACTAGGTTCGGGTCATGCCCCTGGCAGGAATCCAAGACTCCAGAATCATCGGGGCTGTAGCCCTCCCAATCCATTAAATACTGGAGCTGCTCCCAACGCCTTCTGGAGTCTAGAATGGCTCAAATGGGATAGGTGGGACTGCGACATCAGCTTGGGGACCAACAGGGCTGTACCTGATGGACTTGAAGAGTGACAGATGAATCAATTTCATGTTTTGTAAGATTAAAAATAGCCTTTATATTTTTCACCTACTCTGTAGTCGCTTAATCCTATTCAGGGTTCTATGGGGTCTGAAGCCTATGGGCACAGGGCAAGGAACAACCCAGGATGGGGCACCAACGCATCACAGGGCACACACATCACTCACTGGAACTATTCCTTTGCTAATCTTAGTTAGCTGCTGTATCTTGTTAGCTGACATTACCTTGTTAGAGTTTTGCTTATTGTACCACATACCTCTTCACCTCCGAACTGTATCCTGCATCTTTGGAGTAATGACAGGTTCTAGTGGTCTAGGCTGAAGACACCCAACAACAACATCATGTGGGCAGCCCTAGTCGCATGGTAAGACACACAACACTCTAAACCAGCATAACCAGCATTTCAAGGAGGTTAATGTTACAGATGAGTAGAATTGTGAAATTTGCAGGAGAAATTACAAGCTTAGCATGAGACTGTGAGATTGGACCCAATTGTGGGAGTCTGACGGTCAGTGTGGGAGAGCTGGCAGCCTTGCAATGTGGTGCATCTTTAAAGATGCCAAACACACTTCAGTGTTTTAACATGTACTGCTCATTTTTCATTTAATTTCTGTACAGATGATTTTCTCACTCTCAGGGCTGCAGGTTATAAAATACCTTCAAATCAGCATCTGATTCACATCTGAATTACCAGGTTACTGTATAAAAGGTACAATTATAAGCAGTGAAGTATCACCTGCTATTAAAATACCTCCATCTGCGGTAGAGCAGAAACTAGCATCACCTACAGCTCTGCAGGACTCGAGTTTCCGACCCCTGGACCAGAACCAAATAAAAGGCAGTGATGGAGGGAAGGAGGCTGAAGTGAGAGAGGAAACTGCTTTTATTTTGGCTGAGTGGCATTTGTTCCTGCTTATGGTCGCTCTGTAGCTGTGTGGAAGTATGATTTGGGGCCTGCATTAGGATAGTGTCCCTCCAGCAGCCTTGGTACCTTTTCATAACCTATTTTAAAC
Source organism: Paramormyrops kingsleyae (assembly GCF_048594095.1). Taxonomy (NCBI): domain Eukaryota; kingdom Metazoa; phylum Chordata; class Actinopteri; order Osteoglossiformes; family Mormyridae; genus Paramormyrops; species Paramormyrops kingsleyae. The sequence goes on along the minus strand of NC_132808.1, from coordinate 11,818,465 downwards.
AGGAGCACTGAGCCCATCTGTTTATGTCCTGTGTGTCTGACATGAATCCTATGATGACTACCTCTGCTTTTACCTCATTTCAGTTCCTGTCATTAAATTTTTGGCAAAATATTCTGCAAGCACAACTGGCAAAGTAACACTAGGAGTCTTTGTAGGTGGATTTGTACTTATGATGATCTTTATGGCTTCTATGCAATGTAAGTACTTTCACAAGTGTAAAATAATCTAGTATATTTATACATTTTTAGTAATTGGTGATTTCAGGAATACTGGACCATAATTAGCTACTGAAGTGTTTTTTACATTATGAAGATTTACAGGAACCTTTAAATTTGATTTAATGTATTCTTAAATCTTTAACATGATAGGATGTTTAGTACATTATAGGATGTTTGACTCTTGTTACCTGTGATGTTCCTGACATGAATGTGACGCAGACTGACCCTGTTCTTACCTCTTTTCAGTTTTTGAGTTTTGGTTTTGGTTTCACTTAACACTAGAGAGACTGAAGAAAATACTATGGGCCGCATCTTTATTTCTGATAATCATGATTTTAGTCGCAAGTAAGTCTGTATGTATTTTACCTTATGTTTTGGGAATTCTGGGCCAGGTTTATGTGTCGGGGTATTTATTTTGTACATTTTTCATGCACAAAATACATGTATGAATCAGAGCTTGAATCTTAATATTTTGCTTTACATGAATTAAAAACACAACCCACCATTATGTATACAGTGGCCAAAAGTTTTGAGAATGACACAAGTATTGGTTTTCACAAAGTTTGCTGCTTCAGTGTTTGTAGATCTTTTCGTCAGATGTTTCAATGGTATACTCTTATGCAAACAGTCAATATATGCAGTGTTGGCCCTTTTTCAAGACCTCTGCAATTCGCCCCGGCATGCTGTCAATCAACTTCTGGGCCAAATCCTGACTGACAGCAGCCCATTCTTGCATAATCAGTGCTTGCAGTTTGTCAGAATTTGTGGGTTTTTGTTTGTCCACTCGCCACTATAGAGGATTGATAACAAGTTCTCAATGGGATTAAGGTCTTGGGAGTTTCCTGGCCATGGACCCAAAATGTCAATGTTTTGTTCACTGAGCCACTTAGTTATCACTTTTGCCTTATGGCACGGTGCTCCATCATGCTGGAAACGGCATGTTCATCACCAAACTGTTCTTGGATGGTTGGGAGAAGTTGCTCTCGGAGGTCATTCTTTATTCATGTTTGTGTTCTTAGGCAAAATTGTGAGTGAGCCCACTCCCTTATTTGAGAAGCAACTCCACACATGAGTAGTCTCAGGGTGCTTTACTGTTGGCATGACACAGGGCTGATGGTAGCGCTCACCTTTTCTTCTCCTGACAATCTTTTTTCCAGATGCCCCAAACAATCTGAAAGGGGATTCATCAGAGAAAATGACTTTACCCCAGTCCTCAGCAGTCCAATCCCTGTAGCTTTTGCAGAATATCAGCCTGTCCCGATGTTTTTCTTGGAGAGAAGTGGCTTCTTTGCTGCCCTTCTTGACACCAGGCCATCCTCCAAAAGTCTTCGCCTCACTGTGTGTGCAGATGCACTCACACCTGCCTGCTACCATTCCTGAGAGAGCTCTGCACTGGTGGTGCCCTGATCACGCAGCTGAATCAACTTTTAGGAGATGGTCCTGGTGTTTGCTGGACTTTCTTAGGCACCCTGAAGCCTTCTTCACAACAATATAACGTCTCTCCTTGAAGTTCTTGATGATCCGATAAATGGTTGATTTAGAGGCAATTTTACTAGCCGCAATATCCTTTAAAGTCCTTTTTTGTGCAACGCAATGATGACTGCTCATGTTTCCTTGCAGGTGACCATGGTTAACAGAGGAAGAACAATGATTTCAAGCACCACCCTCATTTTAAAGCATCCAGTCTGCTATTCTAACTCAATCAGAGTGATCTCCAGCCTTGTCCTCATCAATACTCTCACCTATGTTAATGAGAGAATCACTGAAATGATGTCAGCAGGTCCTTTTGTGGCAGGGTTGAAATGCACTGAAATGGGTTTTTTGGGATTAAGTTCATTTTCATGGCAAAAAGGGACTTTGCAATTAATTGCAATTCATCTGATCACTCTTCATAAGATTCAGGAGTATATGCAAATTGCCATCATAAAAACTGAGACAGCAGACTTTGTAAAAATCAATACTTGTGTCATTCTCAAAACGTTTGGCCATGATTGTATATTATGGCATAATGTCCCACTGAACCATCGTTATCTTTGCATAAACAGTGTTAAACAGTGTTCTTAACCTGGGATGTACTTTCAGTACCTCAGTGTCCAACATGGGACTCAACCCCAGAACCCCCAGGTGACAGGGCTGTGCTCTTTTAATCACAGGATCGCTGAGTGTGTCTGTCATGAATTTCATAATGACTCAGTATTCTTACCTCATTTCAGTTGGTCTTGGTGTGTTTCTTGCAATATATTTCTCTGGAAGAGAAGGAGTAGCAGAAATTGGAGCTTTTCTAACTATCTTTATAGTTCCGACGATCGTGTTCTTAATCCCATGTAAGTATATTAGCATATTTTTATAATGTACTTTTTTTGGTTTATTTTAGTTTTATTTAGTTACTTTGGGCATTGATGTATTGATAGAGGGTCAGAACTCAGTATAGAGCCAGTTCATTTCATGTTGTAAGTAATTAAATGGCACCTGGTGAGAAGCTTGACCATTTTATAAATATTTCTCATTACTGATGAATAAATTTTATGGGATGTATTACATGATGTTTTGCCCATACACATCACATTCTTTCAGTACCCCAATGTGATTCAAACCCACATCCACCAGAAGACAGTACTGTGCAGGGCTTTAAACACAGGACCACTGAGCACATCTTATTTATGCCTCTGACAAATTTCGTGACTATGTTTTTATCTCATTTCAGTTGTTGGGTTCGGGATATTGCTGATTCATTACTTAAGGAGCGCTGAAGAAGCAAGAATGCGAAAATTTTTTAGCTTCTTTAATTTATTCCGAAGTAAGTATGTTCTTTTGGTACTACACATACTGTACTTCTTTTGCTGTTTACATCCCAGTTATTTCTGGAACGCTGAACCAGAATTAGTTATACAGGTATTTCTTTTTAAAATGTATTAAATCAAATGTCTGAGCCCCGATCATTTTCCTAACATCCCATAATCTTTTGGCTTATCCAATCGAGATTCTTGGAGCCTCCGCCGGGAAGCACAGCCAGGGGAATCCCAGTGAATCGCATGGATTTTCTTAACATTAGTTCTTGGTTTATTGGTTTTGCATTAGAAGGAAATGTTGGCCTAGTGAAACAGCCCTTACATATCTGTTACACAGCCCTTACATATCTGTTACACAGCCCTTACATATCTGTTACACAGCCCTTACATATCTGTTGTGAGTGGGTGGAATGGAGGACATGGGAGCAGGAATCAAGGCAAACAAAGGCAGTTAAACAAACTGAACCTAACCATAAGCAATGCTGCCTCATAGGGGATCAAATGGAGAGGCAAGGGCATAGACAACAGAACAATATGACTTCAATGACAGAACTGGAGATCACTAGACTGGGAATACCTTAACACTGCAGTAAAATCCGAGCAGACAGACAGCTGGGTGTGATCAGCAGCAGGGCAGGAACGAGAGGGGAGGCTACTGAGCACCAGGCGTGGCTTGTTAGAGCCACACCAGGGAGGAAACAGGAGGGTCAGGCAGGGCAGGACATGACAGAATGACATATAAAGGCACAAAAAAATTCAATTCTTTAAATATGTATATTTCGTTTAATTACATCATAGGAATTTTGAATCCCTAGTAGATTTTTGTTAATCTTGAACTAATACAAATTTGCCCATTGAGTCAGTAGGATGTTTTTATTGAAGTGGTTCAGGACCAACAGCCAGATTTTCTTTGGACTTGAGCCATTCAATTCTGATTAGCCCAGGAGCTCTGTGCTGTGTCTAATTTGGTTTGTTTTACACTTACAGGTTTAAACGTGATGTTTAACATACTGATACTTACTCTTTATGTCCATCTTAATGCCTCGATGCAACGCACATTTTTACTGGGTGAGTTTTCTAATTAAATGTTATAGTTATAAATGTATAATTAAATGTTTTATAATTAAATTAAAGGTTTTGTGATACTTTCAGTAAATATATGTAATTAATTCTTAATATTCTATAATACTTATACATTTACAATTGGTAAAAAGATCGTAGTACAGTACATGGAACATATACTGTATATGCTTTTATTTCTAAGCAACCAGAATACATAATGTGCCAGATGGAAGAACAAAAAGAAAGAAGGAAAAGGAAAACCAGTGGGCTATATTTTAAGGCTCTAACACAAAGTGTAAAGCGCAGCTGCGGATTGCTATTACAAAGGCATGCTTGCCTCGCTGCAGCCAGGGGTGGAGCAAGTTATGGGCGGAGTACGATGCCACACAATTACCATATAAGGATACAAGGTGTAAAGATGCCGGATGTGCATTTGTGGTTTAGTCTGTCGTGTCAGGGTAATTAAGAGCTGAAGGATCTTAGTGTTTACTAGTCTAAGTAACAGAATGTCTACAAACATATTGTAACCATAACCCTAATCTTAACCATAATCCTAACCCTAATCCTAACCATAATCCTAACCCTAATCCTAACCATAATCCCTTGATCCGCCTGCAGTACCATTAACATCATTGCACCCATACAGTGCATCCAGAAAGTATTCACAGCGCATCACTTTTTCCACATTTTGTAATGTTACAGCCTTATTTCAAATTATTTTTGGATGGAAGAACAAAAAGAAAGAAGGAAAAGGAAAACCAGTGGGCTATATTTTAAGGCTCTGACACAAAGTGTAAATCGCAGCTGCGGATTGCTATTACAAAGGCATGCTTGCCTCGCTGCAGCCAGGGGTGGAGCAAGTTATGGGCGGAGTACGATGCCACACAATTACCATATAAGGATACAAGGTGTAAAGATGCCGGATGTGCATTTGTGGTTTAGTCTGTCGTGTCAGGGTAATTAAGAGCTGAAGGATCTTAGTGTTTACTAGTCTAAGTAACAGAATGTCTACAAACATATTGTAACCATAACCCTAATCTTAACCATAATCCTAACCCTAATCCTAACCATAATCCTAACCCTAATCCTAACCATAATCCTAACCCTAATCCTAACCATAATCCCTTGATCCGCCTGCAGTACCATTAACATCATTGCACCCATACAGTGCATCCGGAAAGTATTCACAGCGCATCACTTTTTCCACATTTTGTAATGTTACAGCCTTATTTCAAATTATTTTGAACATTGAACATTATTTTAAAATGTTCAAATAAAAGGCAATAGGGCTGTTTTTCTAAATATCACAATTTAGATTCTTTATCAGGCTAAAGAAGATTCAGCTTTCCTACCAGCGGATCCCTCCTTGCCCAGCTGCTGTAGACATGCACTCCTTTGTTGGCATGGGCGCCTTAGGTTCAGCAGCACACTTTCTAAAATCTTATAATGTGACCTCATTTATGTTCAGCAGCCATCCATCAAGCATGCAATGTTATGCAACACACAACATGCCACAAAGAATGCCGTGACCTTTTGGGGGCTGTAATGTTCCACCTGATGTATCTAAATACTGTATCTGAAACGCATTTTTGGCAATCCAAATGCCCTTTCAGTTTCAGTATGTGCTTAATTCTGATAATGAACTCGAAAGATTGTTTAATGATACAGTTATGATACTCAATATATATTGTTTTCCTTTTGGCGTTTCATTAAATAATATGATTCATTAAATTAATATGAATATTGTACTCTATAATAAATTAAAACATTAAATAAAATAGTGCACCTCGAGGATGTAACCTGTGTCCGTAACGAAGCATTGCTTAAATACTGTGCGCCACTGCCTTTAGACGTGGTTTTTTTGGTTAAAAGGGCTATGCCATTTTGCTGCCTTAAAAAAGCAGCACGCCAACAATGCACCCAGCCACGCCTCATTTAAAAAACACCACTCCTACAAGTGGAAAATGCGGGCAAAATCATTAGCTATTTTGAGTACGTGCGTGCATGCCGTGAAAATGAGCCGGTAGGAAACTAGCGAAGCCAATTTGTGTCGCGCTTTGTGCAGGTGGAGCTCATTGAATGACTGTTTATCTGAGGATTCTTCCCTGTTTATGTATGTGGCACCTGTGGAGGATGGGAACTGATCCCTGATTGGCCCAAACCCTTTAAATCTCATTTATGTGTGGGTCCTGCAGGAGGATGGATGAATAATAAATGCTTGTGTTCATAGTAGAAACGGCTGTCTGACAGTATTTCCTTTATTGTTACTAGTGTATGTAATTGTGAGGGTCATGTGACTGGGATTGTGTGGACATATGATGTGTGGAGTGTTTAAATGCATAAGACCAAACACATGAAACTTAGACATTGACCATGTTTAAGTTTATATTCATAGCTATAACTGAATGTGTGAATGTAGAATCAGGGTGGGGAATTTGTGCACAACTAATGTATAGTAACATTTCCTTCCTGATTTCAGGATATTTCATCCCGATTACAGTAGCTTCTTTGGGAATGTGTGCATGTATTTTTGCCAAAGTATTTCTGCGCTCATTCAGACATTTCTGTAAGTATTTCATATTGAAATGCAATAATGCAGTAATTCTGCACAAACACTAAAAATGATCAGAATTCATTATATTCCCATCAGTCTTATGCTTATCTGCTTGTCTGCCTTTAACTGGCTTTCAGTGGAGATTTATTATATCTTGTTAATCATATGATTTTATCATTTTGGTTTTTCAAGTGTTTTTTTTTAACAATTTGTTCTTTTAGGAAGCAGCCTAAATAAAAGTAACATGAGCTGATCATTTCTGTCACAATCACTGTGCTTGTTATGTATTTTAATCACAGTAAAAGAATTCTATTGTACCCAGTAACACAAACACAAGCTGTGGTGTCAGCCAGCTTTTCATCCAGTTTTATCCTGAGTATCTGCTTGGCATTTTGGTTGGTCCACATTCGAAAGAAATCGTTTGGGTTACATTAGATAACATTGGGTTACGCTGCTTATTAGGACCTTAATATTAATATGTTGATATTTCCATTATTTTGTCCACCTGCTCTAAAATCCCAACTCTAGGATTTTTAGCAAAAAAATAGCAAAAAAATATTTAATAAAGGCCCTGTTTTTATATGTATTTAATCTCTTGTTTTTAACATTTTGATGTATTTTAGATTTGGCCCAGAAAATCCTTTTGGGGATTTTTATCACACTTCACCTAATATTAAGTTTCCTGTATCTAAGTGTGATTCTGGAACATGACAAAGGTAAGAAAAACTGGTATCAATTTAGTTTAAGGTCTGCTCCTTAAACATTAATAAACTGTTGCTAATCATTTGATAATATGCTAGTAAATAAGAAGATTCACTTACAATCAGATTCAGAAATGTATTATATCTCTGAAGACGGCGCCCTCTCATGGTGACACTCTACAAGTGCAGCTCCCTGCTCTGTGTCACTGTTTCATATTTGTGATTTACTAGCTGTTTTGTTACAACCAGGAGCAAGATATGATTGCAATGCATTTCTAAATTTGTGAATTAATTTTTCTATGCATTATTATGTTATCAAATGATTAGTAATGATTAGTTTATTAATGGTTAAGGAACAGACAGTAAAAATGTTCTTTAAAGTCATACCTTTTGTCAAGTTGTAAAAAGCACATATGATTCCAATGATGAAGTGGTTTTGTTATGAATGCTTCTTCATGTGTTTACTGATGTTACAGGAACAGCAATTTGTTGCCATCATTAATAACCTCTGTTGTTCTGTAACCCTGACCACAGGACGACCTGAAAAAATGTGCGAGTTTGTATTCCTCTATATACTGACTGTCACAAACAATGATGACTGGAATCGGGATGAACACTGTGGTACAAAACATTTTTTTGACACTTTTTTTAAGCTTAAATTCACAGATCTGAAATGTCTGAAATGCTCTTGTAAAATAAATGTATTTTTTTGTATTTAATGAAGTTTTGTATTTATATGAATTTTTTAATTGAATAAAATGAGCATTTTAATGTTTAAATAATGAAAAACCAAATAAAAATGTATGGTTATTTGAATGTATATGTAGCTGTATGACTAATGCTTTTCTCTCTACCTTTCAGCTAAACCCCGTAAATATGTATATTTCTCTGGGGCTTTTGGTCTCCCTCTCCTGAATTCTGTTGTTCTGGCTGTAGCATTAAAACTCAAAGCAGGTAAATACACTATAAATTTGAGATGTTTCTTCTGCAATTTTACTTTTTCCTAAGTAGACTTAACAATGCAGCTAAATTACACAAACCCTTTAGGAAAGACTATATGGGTCCTCATGGTTTAATCTCTTTCACTTATTGCTCATTTACTGACCTCCGTTTTCAGTGATTGTTGTGATGATGTCATTTCAGACACAGGAAAACAGCCACTGGATCTACGGCTGATGGTCCTGATTTCTGGGTCTGTCTTCCTCTTTGGCTGGTTTGTTGCACAGATGTCTGCATACTGTAAGTATAACAGCCAAATTATGCATAACTTACCTTTAGAATTAAGTGATCAGTGTTGACACAAAAAAAAATCAATCGGGGAGAGCGTGAACGCAGTCCCCCACCACCAGAAATTATGCGGTGTAGATTCCCACATTTGGGGAATTTGCAGGGGTCAGCACAGCCACAGGGCAATGGCTGGGCCTCACCCTGGGTGAACCACCTTTGTGATCATGGTATCTGCCCTGCCAGGTCAGTAAGTACCTGAAGTACTTACTGTATATATTTGTACTAGGACTTTTCAAATGTGCTGGCAGCTTTCAAGTCATTGTCTACTGTACAATATATATTTTAACCTAGATTTAACCTAGATGAATACATCATTTGTAACTGAATTATGCTGTTTAATCACCACATTGTATGGCTCAGGATAACACTGCTGCTTAAATTCTTTTGAGCTTTTTTGGTGTGCCTTTATGATGCTGTTTCAGTGGTGTAGGACTGTAATGGCCTCCTGGCCAGTAGGGGGCACTGATGCTGTAATGAGGAGCCTTGATTATTACAAAGGGAGATGATATAAACACATCCTCAGTGATACAGCACATGTGTCTATGTAATACAAAAGGCTGAAGCTCTCATCATTGTATGATAATTACATAAATACTAGTAATCATTATTCGATATTATTACATTAACAAACACATTGATGTCTTACCATTTAGAGAACAGTTAATTGTATCACTGTTCTTCTTTTTAATTACAGATTTGTCCAGAAAAGGAATGTGAGTAGAGCCCAAGCCAGGGGGTATGAGGTGCCATTGTTACCCACTGTGTTGCCTGCTTGTTGGATTCACTGATAGACTGTGTGGCACGTTCAGAGGCGGACATTTCAGGTCCAGAAAGTAAAAATCCGCCTCTGGGTGCGTTTGTCAGAAATTAAATTATATATATTGTTATGTGTGAATGTAGAGGGGGAAAGTGAACAAGAACTGGTCATGCAAAGAAAATTAAGATATTTGCGTTCTGCTTTGCAATACTGACAGACGCTGCATTTTCATTCACTTTTAATCTGAAGGGCTTCCGTACAGTTGATGCTTTTGCTCTTTATTTGTATCCCCATCTGCTATATGGCATCTTCCTTCCTCCATATTGCAGAGTAATCAAGAAGGAAAGTTTGAATCAATGCTTTTTAATAATTGAGTAATCGAGTATGATCGAGAAATGGTGACAGCTCTCAACTGTATTATCTTTTCCTTAGAATAAAAGAAGCGTTCACCCAGATCAAAGATCTTGAGCCAAACGAGGTAGGTGTCCAAGATACATCTGCCCCTCTGGCTGCTGTCCTGGGACCTGTTTCTCTACATCAGTCCTTCCCTCAGATTATTATATATAATTGTGTCTGTAGCAAATCTGTGGCCCTTGTGCTCTTCCTCCTTCCCTGTAAGTATGGAGTCTGAGGTAGAGGAAGAGCCCTTATTATGACTCCAGCACACAGGTACATGTCAGTAAATTCTCCATGGTCATGGGTCCCTGTTGTTAAACACGGTATGGAAGGCCGTCATATAATACCATAAGACTGACAAATGTTGATTTAACAAAAGAAATATTTACTGGCAATGACCAGCTTGAATAATCTGGAAATACACTCCGGTACACATGCCATCCAGAAACCTGAACCCAAAGCTAGAACTGAACAGACCCTCATCACATCCAGGTCAGTTACACCCCCTCCCCCCAACACACCAATCAAGGTAACACAGCCTAATACACATGCCATCCCGTGACTGGCAGGGCGCCGGTGTAAATGCTCCCAAGATTTTTCAGCTGGTTCCACACTTCAGCTAATTTTCATAGAGTATTTATTATCTTCCTTCTTACCTCTGAGACCATAAAAAACTGGAATTAAATAAATATTGTGATTTAAAAAAAAATAATAATATTATCCGTACACATAAATCTTCAGAGGTCCATTATCATATTTACATTAATGTCGAAGCAATAAATATATTACATACAGTTAGAATGCACAACAAAAACAACATACCTCATGCGCCTTCTGCCCAGATATTTGGGAGATGGTACGCTGTTTAATATTTCACAAACACTCTTCTTAGTGAAACTGCTTCACTCCAAACACAGCTCCTTCTGGCCCCCCAACACATGTGCACATTTGTCGAAGTTACTTTGATCACCTGACAACCTTGCATCAGCCGATTCAATGATCTGAACAGCAGGTGTCTCTCCCGATCGTCTGATCCTTCCGTGTGCCACACCCCCCTTGTTAACCTCATGTGAAACCCCGATGTTACCAGCTGTTTCTTGTTTCATTAAGTCCGCTGTATTTAAGTCCACATCAGAGTATGTATCCCCAGTTCCGTCATTGAGGTCTTTTGCCCGGTTTGTACCTCGTTCTGCTTGTTCTATGGAATAATCCCCTCGTTCCCAACTCTCCATTTCCTGCACCCTGATTCCCCGTTCCCCACTCGCCCAGCGATCGTGACAGCGGGTGCCATCATTATTCACGCACATTTATAAAATATATTTAAAACAAAACTGTGTGATACCTCCTTAATAAACAAACTATTTCCTTGAAAGGGTATTCCAAGATATTAAGAAAATAAAACATTTCCAGCAGCAGCAGCGTCATTGGCAACTGCATTCCGTGTATGACGACGCTACCCTACCTACCCACTACAAAGTTCCTCATCCCCAAGAGAAGGACAATCGTCAAACAAAAAGAACTAATGCAGGGGAGTGGATTTCCCCCAACCTCGAGTGGGCTGGGATTATTCTGCCCCAAGAAAAGCCCCTCTCTAGCTAAGGCAAGCACAGCACATCCCCGCAACAAATTCCTGAGCATGCTCAGAGACCTCTGTCTCTGGGGGTGTGACAACTGGGGACCAGGGCTCAGGGGAAGGTTCAGTTGGGGAGTCAGGGGGGCGATCAAAGGCCAACTGAGCTGGGGTACAGAGCTCTCTCCCTAATATGAGGAGAGCAGAGTGCAGGATGTGGAGTCCTGCCCTGAGGAGCGACAGGCCATGAGCACTAGGGGCAGCTGTGTGTCTCTCCACCAGGCCGTCACTCTGAGGCCGCAGGGGGGAGGTGCGGGTCTTGTGTATGCGCAGCCGGCTGCACAGGGAGAGGAACACAGTAGACTTAGAATTCCTCCCCTGGTCACTGGTCTCTGGCTCCCCGAATTGGTTAAATATGCCGTCCACCAGGGCATCTGTGACTGTCTCCCCCTCCTGGTCAGGGATGGCATAGGTTTCCGGCCACCAGGTAAAGTAATCCATCCCCATGAACGTTACCCCTGTCAGAACAGGGAAATGGGCCCAAAACGTCCACTGCCATTCATTCCATTATGGCCCCACTGGGAGCTACTGCAGCTGGACGAGTGACCTGCCCGTAGGGACCTTCTGTGCTGTGCAGAGGTCACAGCAATGGCAGAAGTCCTTGGCGTCCCTGTGCTGCCCCCTGTAGACCCCTCTGCAGCACATCATAGCAGACACAGGGTCTCGACTTTGGACCACACCCCCTCGGTCTCCTGGGAGGAAGCTGCCCCATCCTGGACCCCCACCTCCTGTAGCACTGATGCCAGGTCAGTGTCCTGCTCCTGTCGCTGCCTCCAGTCCGACACCAAGACAGCCTGCAGCTTAGGGCGGGTGAGCACCTCTCCCTGGCATGATGCTACACAGGCCTCCCCCTCTAGGAGGAGCTCCCAGTCCTGGATCTGGAGTGTCTCTGCACTCACAGTAGAGGCCCCCATCTGTACCACAAGACATGCTGCAGAAGGCCTCCTGGCACTGCAGTGACCAGACATACTCCCTGTCCCTTGGCAGAAGCTGGAACAGAGGGGTGGCCGTGCAGACAAAACCCCCCAGGAACATCCAGTAATGGGAGTCTTTGTGTCTTTCTAAAGAAAAGCAACAAGGAACAGTGCCCCCTTTAGGCAGCCCTATGTACAGGGCACAGGACAGCAGCTTGGGGGTACAGGGGTCACTGGTGTGGGAGGGGTTGGCACCCAGCTCCAGACCAAGTCCCCCCTCCCTAACAGATTGTCCCCCCTCCCAGCTGACCTCCTGGGTGCCGCCAAGGTGGCAAACCTGGTGAGAGCTGCCCCCCCAAACCAGCAGGGGCCCCAGACCACGTTCAGATGGGGACTCGAGGGAAAGGGCTTTGAGTGGCGCTTCAGATATCGAGCTTTTCCAGCCGCACAGAAACCGGTCTGATTATGATGGAGAAACACAGCTGAGGTTTACAGGCCCAAGCCCACATTGCACAGCATAGAGAGCATGAAGGCTGTTTTGGTGACTGTAACAAACATACAGTGACCCCTGCTGATGAGATCATTGTTTTGCCCCCCCCCCACTATTGGGCTCCTTGACCGACCCGGAGAAGGCCGAGCTGATACAGGATCGGCTGTGGCTCCTGCAACACGCTGACGAGTGCCAGCAGCTCAAGCAGGGCTACAGGGAATCGTGGTTGTGCTCCAGGCCCCAGTGCCGCACCATGAGGAGGGTCGTGAAGCACATGGATAACTGCCAGGCCGGCACATCCTGCCAGGGTGAGTGCAGGACCGCACTTCTGTTACACTATTCTGGGTGGATTCAGGATGGGGGAGGATTCATTTTCCTTTGGCTCTCGCATTCACCTTCGCTCCAGTGCCTGGTCGGTTTCTGTCACCTAACAGCCTGAATCAATCTTTCTACACTTGCAGTGAAGCACTGCGCTTCCTCCTGCCAGATCATCTCACACTGGGAGAACTGCACGCAGGATGATTGTCCCATTTGCTTGCCACTGCAAAACGAGGGCTACTTGTGGCGCTACAACGTAAGTCCCCTACGCAGCCATAACCTTAGTAAGTGACCATAAGTAACCAAACAAAATACAAGTCTTCTGGCATTTTTAGTTTTTTGATTGCAGTCACAGATTATTATAAAATTGAATTTCCCCTTGTGGTGAACAACAAAATGCTCCCCACAAAAAACAGGTTTTTATCACATTGTGGGGACATTTGGTCACACAGGCAGGACTTCCAGTGCCTGATGGAAGGCAGCCCTGCCATAAGCTCCCTACAGGGGACGCAGTAGTTCTCTCTAAGCAGCCCCTCCTGGCACTGTGGTGAGCAGACAAACTCCCTGTCCCTCAGTAACAACTGGAACAGGGGGGCGGTCATGCAGGCAAACCCCCCCAGGTATCACCTGCACTTTGTCCTGCATGGTATCGATGCCCCTCCCTCTCCCAAGGTGCCCCAGGAGCACCACCTCTCACTGCATGAAGTGGCACTTCTCCGGGTGGAGCTTCAGGCCTGCTGCCACCACCCTCTCCAGCACGAGTCGCAGGAGTCCAAAGAGGCACCGTATACCAGAATGTAGACCAGACACTCCTGCCTGGAGAAACCCACCAGCACCATGTCCATCAGCCCGGCCAAGGTGGCAGGTTGCATCACCCAGTGTGGATAGCAGCAGTGCGGGTCCCCTGCATCCTGGGGTTAGACTCCCTCTGGACTACAAGCTGCTGGATAGTGCAGGACTCTGAGCTTCTGGGGAGGGCTGTCATCACCCTGGCACCTTTGCTTGCCTATCCTTAGAATGGGTACAGCATGGGGGGGGGGGGGGGCAGCCCACTCTCTCGCCCTCCACTGCCAGCCCCAGGGTGGCTCTGGCTGAACATGGACCAGCTGCTTAGGGGAGAGAGTCCTGATGAGCTGGTCCTTAGCAGCTCGCTCTGTACAGTGGGGGGGCATGTGTACATAGGCCGCCGCACCAGGTTCTCTGTATCGTTAGCTGCCCAAAGAGGCTCACCCAGTTGTCTACGGCGACCCCCCAGGTCACTTTTCAGGAGGTCCGGTTGATCAACCAAACTGGCTCCTCGGCGCCCCCACTAGTGCAGCATAGCTGTGTCTGTCCCCAGGGCTGAGAGGCACATGACCAGCTCCTACCATGACCCCCCATGAGGTAAAAGTGAGTTTTCATAGACGCTGCAGCTGAGGCAATGTGGGAGGCTTTGTGAGGGGGGGTCATGCCCTCCCCCATGTGAGACCTCGCATATGGAGAACACGCTACAGCTCCTGCCGCAGCTCTTCCTCTCCCACACCCTTGTCTCGCAAATGCTCTCCATGCTCCATGAACAGCAGCACCACTGGGAAAACTTTCCAAAACTCTGCAACTGAAGCTTGTTATCTATCCATCTAGGGGCCGGGTAGGACTAACGCATATCATTCATAACCCCGAACCAAAGCCAAAATCGCCCCTCTTTGCATCCAGGTCAGCCCCTTCCTCCTGCTCAAACCCTGGCAACACACAGCCCAATACACGTGCCTTCCTGCGATTGGCAGGAGCACTATTAAGGAATGTGATCTTTCCCATGTGTTACATTGTCATGGTCGTTATATCTGTCAAAGCAAGCTAATGTCTTACATTGTACATGCAGGAAAGTTGTATTTTACATATATTTTGATTGGCCTTAATTTTATTTTGTTACATTAAAACTATTCATAAGCTGAATGGTAAATACCATGGTCATGGTAATGAAATTACTTGTTTGACTGAACATGTCGAAATTTATCAACAGATGTTTTCACCGTTTTGGGGATCACATGGTAATCAGGAGATGGCAGAATGGTCATCTTTATTTGAATCAATCCCAGTGGAGGTAAGCAAAGGTCTTCCTATAATCCAGGATGGTTTTACTGTACACCATGCCCTTCATCTTTAAACACTGGCAGCGGTCATTTTTAAATAGTGTGTCTCACAAGGTTCCCTGCAAAGATTTATTCCCTTTGTTCTTACGCTAGTCCTCAGAAATATGATGTGGGTGCTGCTTCCCTTCTCAATTATGGCCAGCAAGGCATGTAAGGGCGCGCTGTAAGCGAGCATCCGATTGGCTGCAAAGTAAATCTGGGAATGAATGTATAGGCCTACAGTGAATGAACAACCGTCTAGTTTAGTGATGGGAATTCCGGCTATTATTTTTAAATAGGAAGTGCCACTGAACAAGCATTATGAGGATTATAGCAAATTGTCACAGATTCAGGAATAAAATCTGAATTAATGTGAATTGGGAACATTAAATAGATATTTCATGTAATAATAATAGCGTGTTTGTGTGTGTCACGGATATTAATGTGCAGTGATGTCATCATTTAAACCTCGATATAGAAGAGCACTAATAATATAACTAGGTTTTATTTTTATCATAAAATACCGCAATGCCGTTGCACCCCTAACGGATCCTCACTCTGGATCCATGGACACTGTTACTTGTACGTTTTTAACAGTGTATTTTATGGAGTTAATTTAGTGCCAAAAGTATCAATCAAAATTTTGAAAACCACAAGCAAATCATTAAGTATCAGAATGAAAATTTGTATTCCAAATATCAAAAAAGTCAAATAAAATAATTTTATCCTTCTTCTTCTCTAATTTGTTTTGCTTTTGGAATTTTTTTTTTGCTTTTGGAATATATTTCTTTGCTTTTGGATTTTTTTTTTGCTTTTGGATTTTTTTTTTGCTTTTGACTTTTGGCACTGTTTTAACGGGTGGGCGGGCCTTAGCAGCTTCACGTCTATTGGTCAGCTGGAATTTGGAGTGAACACGCCTTTAACCATCTGAGCACGCCCACTCCATGACGCATCAGAACATCGCAACATAGCGGGAAGCTCCGGAGTCAGTTTACAGCATGGAATTGCATCTTTGTAGTTGTATAATAGTGTACTTTTATTAGGAATCGGTGTATGCAACACATATTTCGCGTTCATAAAATGTCACCAACCCATCCAATTCAGTAACTTTCGCTATTCCACCAACGCGCTGACCAGGGAAGTTTCTAGCTAAAGCTTCTAGCTTCCAGCTGAAGTTTGCCTTGATCAGGTGAACCTGGGGGACAATGCACACCCCTTACATTTTCAGAATAACTTTCTCTCTAACAGGTATTAATTAGTGCGCTGTATCCATATTACATGTCATTGAGGCAACACACTAAAGCTTAATGCTAATGTATTAAATGTGACGAAACACATAAACAAGCAATTCAGCTGCGGTACATTTGCTTTGTCCCACGGTGCACTGCCTTAATCACACTTTACAACTTATTTATTGATTAATATGTGTTATCTCTATTATATCCATGGGCGTCAGAAGCATTTTGAATGTGAGGGGGGGAGGGGGACGCACTGGCATAAAACTAATATTTTATGTTAAATGTGGGGGGGGTCCAAACGAATAATTATGGAATGTGAGGGGGACACGTCCCCTTGAGATTTAATGGCGGCGACGCCCATGATTATATCGGGTATCGACCATATATAATATGGATACAGCGTACTAATTAATAACTTAGAAAGTTATTCTGAAAATGCAAGAGGTGTGCATTGTCCACCAGAGTACACTGATCAAGGCACACTTCATAGGACATGGCTGTCCCATTTTAAAATTGTTTCAGAGCTGTTAACCCCTTATAGTGTGTTGCTCCATTGCACTTTAAATGGATGCAATATAATAATTAGTAACTATTACAGACAAAAATAATCTGAAAATCCAAGGGGTGTGCATTGTTCCCTGTAGTCCACTGATCAAAGCACACTTCACTAGATGTGTGCCTGTCTTATCTAGTTTTAAAGTTATTAACCCATTCATGTATTATCCCATTGCACATTATACGGATACCTTCGAACATTCAAAAATTAATTAAAAATCGTATGTAAAGCAATCTGGGAAAGAAAGGGGTGTGCAACAGTCACCATGAGCCCAAAATGCTAAACCACCATGTCATTATAGCTGACAGGGCCTATTATATTAGCTATTAACACGATTTTGCACAAATCACGAAATGGTTTGAAGCGCAAAAATAATCGGTGTGCATCGTTGTCTGTGTACTGGACATCAAGATTCTGACATTAAAAATACCCCACCTTACTTCCGTTAAATGTTATTAAAGCCTGAAAACTGAATTTCGAATATGAAGCTAACTTAACTGCGGTGCCCCACGTAAACTTGACTTAGCCTCTCATCTTTTCAATAGCTAGAAACTTCCCTGGTCAGCGCGTTGGTGGAATAGCGAAAGTTACTGAATTGGATGGGTTGGTGACATTTTATGAACGCGAAATATGTGTTGCATACACCGATTCCTAATAAAAGTACACTATTATACAACTACAAAGATGCAATTCCATGCTGTAAACTGACTCCGGAGCTTCCCGCTATGTTGCGATGTTCTGATGCGTCATGGAGTGGGCGTGCTCAGATGGTTAAAGGCGTGTTCACTCCAAATTCCAGCTGACCAATAGACGTGAAGCTGCTAAGGCCCGCCCACCCGTTAAAACAGTGCCAAAAGTCAAAAGCAAAAAAAAAATCCAAAAGCAAAAAAAAAATCCAAAAGCAAAGAAATATATTCCAAAAGCAAAAAAAAAATTCCAAAAGCAAAACAAATTAGAGAAGAAGAAGGATAAAATTATTTTATTTGACTTTTTTGATATTTGGAATACAAATTTTCATTCTGATACTTAATGATTTGCTTGTGGTTTTCAAAATTTTGATTGATACTTTTGGCACTAAATTAACTCCATAGTATTTCTACTGAACAAGGAGGCTGGCTTCTTAGAAATGTCTCCATGCAATGGAGATTAAGTAAGGTTAAGTATCAAAGATGATATATTTGTTGGGATGTAAACAGTTCTTTATTGTTTAGTTACTTGTTTAATTAAAACTAGTTTTGCAAACATAAAGGTAAATACCACTTAATAGCTCCTACTTTACTACTTTGACAAAACCTGTTAATATAAAATGTATCAGCTGACAGTTGCACTTGCAGGGATCACATGACAATCAGGAGATGGAGGCATCATCACCTGCTGATCACAATGAACCAAAGACTGAGGAGGTAAATATGCACTATAAGGCAGTTACACATGTTTAATTATAAGAACATATGCAGAAATTGACATAACTGGTACGCAAGTAGGCATTCACCTTTAAAAGCAGTACGTGCAGCAATCGATTAATGCAACAGCGCAAATACGTACGTATACATTTTATGGGCATTTTCGCCAAAATGGCAAGAAATTACTGTGCATTTTAACCTCTACCAAATTAAGTACGAATTAGCATATAAAGGTTAAAATGCATGATAATTTCGGTGCAAATGCACATAAAATACATACGCATTCACGCTGTTACAACTGATTGCCGCACGTATTGTTTTTAAAGGTGAATGCGTACTTGCGTACCAGTTATGTCAATCCCTGAACATATGTCAGTTTAACACAACTATATTGTTAATTAGCCAGTTTTGGCCTGAGCTTCAGTAGGGATATTGTAGTGTTTTTGTGTAAAGAAAAGTAATTCATATGTGAGGTTTTGAACTTGCATCCAGGGCTTTAGATAAAGTACCCAGACTCTCTCATGGTGACTTCCAGTCCTTACACCCTTGAATCCACACCTGGGCCACACTTTTACTGACTTAATACATCTTGAGGTGTCACAAACATCACCAGGGGTGGCATGGTGGTGCAGTGGTTAGCACTGTTGCTTCACACCTATGGGACCGGGATTCCATGTGTGGAGTTTGCATGTTTTTCCCATGTTGTTGTGGGGTTTCCTCTGGGTTCCTCAGAGGTTAATTGGAGTTATTGAATTGCCCGTAAGTATGCATGTGTCAGTGACTGGTGTGTGAGTGTGCCTTGGGATGGGTTGGTGCCCCGTCCAGGGTTGTTCCCTGTTTGGCACTTGTAGCTTCTGGAATAGGTTCTGGACCCCCTGTGACCCTGAACAGGATAAGTGGTTTCAGAAATTGGATGGATGGACACACATTCCCTTGTAATTCAGCTTTGCCTTCTGCTGTTCACAGGTTACAGGGAAAGAAGCACTGAAATCTGAAGGATCCTAATCAGAGTTTGCAGTTTTTAGATTGTCTACAGTCTCAAGCTTCCACGTCTGTTGCATAAACAAACTGGACAGATAATCAGTCACTGGATTATCAGTGATCTGTTACAGTTCTTTTTTTTTTTTAATGAACTTGAAAGATTTTTCTGGGTAGCAGAAACATTTGCATGTAGCAGACATACTGGGAAGGACCAGTAACCCAGGATAACCTTCCAGGAACAGGCTTTTGTAAATATGTGTATGTCATTATCTCACCTTTGCTGTGTTTACAGTGTTAAAATGTACATTATAGCTATCTGTAATTATTCTGAATAAATCCTCACTGTTTTGTATTTGCCTGTGGCTCCATTATTCTCATTCTGACACTTGATTCCTTTAATTACTCTGTTTTTCTCTCTGAATATTGATAGCAGATCTTCACTCAGAAAGTGGAGCAAGCAAACAAGGAGGGGGCATCACTTTGTGGGTCCTGCATTGTTTTTTTTGGGTTTTATGAACCCTAAGTAACTATATAAATCTGGGAAGTGATACATCCAAAGAAATTCAGGGCGTTCACTGTTATATTGTGTTTAAAAGCACCTTAATGTATTTGGTGCTGCCACACTGAGTATTTCTGTAAGGCTGTTGACTCTTGACCTGAATGTCTTCTCTGTAATTGGTGTGATGCTACTCCATGCCACCCAGCCCCACTGTAACCATGGATTCCTCACCGCTGGCCTCCATCGGTGCTAAGGGGACACAGTCATTAGGACTCCAGTCAGGAGCTGGAACAGCGTCCCTGGCCGGGCTTAGAGGTTAGGCTGGGAGGAAGCTGGAGGAGAATGAGGGAAGGACAGGGGTGGGCAATCTTATGCAGAAAGGGACATGGACAAGGAAGTGCACATGCAGGTGGAAAAGGGAGGATAACCAGCCTGCAGGGGGCACTGCCTCCTACCTGTATTCTGCTTTGTGGAAATGTGGCTTAAACCAGACATACAGGACAGTGTTGTGCAGATGGCTGAATGCCAACTACTCCATGCAGATTGCTTTGGGGTAAATCAAGCTGTGGCAACATGTGCATGTTTGTGAACAACAGGTGCTGTAACTGTCCCAATGACAGTGTATTCTAAAAGTTCATTTTAGTTATAAATTGAATTTACCTAAGTTCATTGGATTCTTTAAAATTGATTTGAAATGTATTCATTAAAATATCAAAAGGGTTAATGCTGATAAAATGCAAAACTGTTTAAAATACACTGTGATAAAATAATGTTTATTGAATAATTTACAATTTTATGTAAATTTGTCTGATGCAAAGCGTAATGGGTCACATGACTAAAAGTTTGACACGGTTTGGTGCTGTTGCACTGTGGGAAAAGGCCAACATTGTTGAAGAAGAAGTTGGGCAGCACTGAAAAGAATCTGATTCTGCATGTGGCCCAAGAGGCGCACAGGGTAATTGTTGTATTGTATGTGATATAATTAGTATGTATTTTCATGTACGACGGAACCTTGTTTTTAGTTAATTGTGAGTATGATGTACTTTGGATGAGCTTGCGTGTTTGAGACTACAGTCAAGAACTGGACCCATCAACAAATCACTCCCCCAACACAATATGGCTGCAGGCAGCTTGTAACATCTCTTCAAGGTCTGTATCGAACGTCTGAACATCCCTGTTTGGAGCATAAATATTAAACAGAATAAGCCTTTGCCCCTGTACTTCAGCCAACACAGTTATAACTCTTCCCAAGTTAACTTTAATTTGTTTGAGAAATTTGAATTGCAGATGTTTCCTAATCAATCTAATAACACCCCCTGCTCCAACTAGAACCCACAATTTAAAACACATAATCCGCTACGAAGCTTTTCAGACTCCCCCCCGAAGAATCCATCCATTTTCTGTACCAGCTTGTGCTATTCAGGGCTGTGGGGGGCCTGGAGCCTATCGCAAAAGCTACAGGTACACGGCAGGGAACAACCCAGGATGGGGGGGGGGGGGCAGCCCATCCCAGGGCACAGTTACATACCATTCACCATTTGATAACTCCAATTAACCTCAACGTGTTTCGGGCTTTAGGAGGAACCAGAGAACTCCACGACAACATGGGGAGAACATGCAAACTCCACACACATGGAGCCATGGCAGAGACTCAAACCCGGGTTCTAGAGGTGTGAGACAACAGTGCTAACCACTGTACCACTCTGTCGCCCCATATGCATAATATATAATATATAAATAATAATATTTATTTATTTATCAATCAGGAAAAAATTGGTTTCTCCTAATTGAAATTTATTCAATTATTTTAGTGTACATTGGCGCCAAGGGTGAGAGAGGCAGAAAGAAAGCTAGAAAGGTGAAGGGATGGAGACGGCTTAGTACATGGAGAGAGGGAAGGAGGGATGGCAGGAGTAATAAGTGAGTTCAGGCAACTGGGGCAGGAAAAACAGACACCAAAGCTGAGACTTTTAGCAAGGAATGTGCCAAAATCTACACTTCAGCGCAGAGTGAAGGGCAAGGTTCAGGGTCATGGGCATTCAAAAGGGGGAAATCCTGTATGTACAAAGGAGGAAGAGGAGAAGCTGGCAAATGCAATCAAAACCTTGGCAAAAAGGGGGTTTCCCATGAGAGAGACCAGGGACAGGGGTAACATGGGACAGCTGTAAAACGATGAATTCCTCCAATCAGAAACAAGCTAGAGTGACTACACTCAACCTGCACATGCTCAGTTAGACTGTCTTCTTGGCTCACCCTCTTAATTATTTAAAAAAATGGATACTCACTATCCATAATATGAATGACAAATAGGCTTTATCAATTTTGAGGATTTGATACATTAATTAGGGAGGCTGTTTTAGACATGTTACAACTGTCCCAGGCATGTGCTACAAATGTCCCTGTGCCCAGGGACAGTTGTAACAGTGGAGTAACTAAATTTAAATTAATTTTGCAACCTGTACATATTTTATAAAACCACTTAAATATATTGTTCAAGTACCTGACATGCTAATGCTTGTAATATAGTAAATTGGCAATTCCAGTGTAAATGGATTTTGAAATAATCGAAAAATGCCCAGAAGTGTTGCAACTGTCCCTGGTCTCCCCTATAGTCCTGTGTCACGTCTTCTATAAGCAAGAAATTTTATTTTTATTCTTGTGATGTCATAAGCAGACATCTTAGGGATAGCAGAAAGGTATCATATGTAGGCTAATTACACTGAGTTAACATTTCAATGTGCAATAGAAATCAAAAGTGTCCCACTTCACCTGGATTCTACTGTGGAACACACTGGATCCATGACGTCGCAGAACTGCTACGGTGTGGATCCGCATGTTTATCCAGTCCGACCTCGTTGCTGCTACTGCGCTTTTACTACAAGCCCTGTGTTTCTACATTGAGTTTACCTTTGATAATTGTCATGAATAACACAATGCCTGATTTCAGTTCATTTTAAAGTTATGTTTAGTTTAGAGAAAGGTTACGAAGTGTGTGCTCAATTGTAGTAGTAGTAGTAATTGTAATAATAAAAATAAAATTATTATAAATAATATATAGCAATCTCTATCTTTTTCGTGATTTTTTCTGCCCTCGTTCAGAGGAAGATTGCATTTAAGAACTACTACGCTTCACTTAACGTTCTGTCAACTTAATTACAGGCTACACTGTGCTTACTGCTCTGACTTTATATTACACATGTATATAGCCTCCATTTTCAGCGTCAACAGACATGCTACTGGGAAAATGGTTGAAATAATTAATATTTATATTTTCTCATATTGAGGATATGGGGCAGTGTGTGGCTCAGTGGGCTAAACCTGTGTGCCTGTAATCACAAAGTAGCCTGCTCAAACCCAGCCTCACAGAGAACAACAAGTTCTATAGAATTTATTGGATTGACAGGGAATTATTTTATCTCAATATCCAACCGGGAACAAACTGGATGGGTGGCGGGCGGCGCCATGGTACACTTCTACTTTGAGTTTTCCTTTGAAAATACCCATTAATAATAAAATGGTAATTGATTCAGGAAAGTTAGAAAAGAACATAAAGTTGGCCAGTTTAAACCAGCAAGCACTCACGTTATTTTTGTTTACTCTCGTTCAGAGATTGTACGTTATTAAAGGGCTGCATATTAAAGGATCGGCTACATGTGTACTATAGTATCTTAAAGAAGAAATTCAGCCCTTTCTAACAATATATGACTCACCCTGGGGACTCATTTCTATATGTCACATCCATGGACTTTTATATTTATACTATGTAGCCAAGAATAGGTATTTTTTACAGTATATTGGCCAAAATTAATATTTTAAATTATTCCCCAGACATTGCCTTATAGTTTCTTAAGAAGAAATTCTGCCCTTTAAAATGATATATGACTTACCCTGGGGACTCATTTCTACATGTCATTTCCATGGACTTTTAGTTTTAGATGATATAGCGCAGTTTTGATATGCATGGTTACAGTATTCAGGGCAAAATGGATATTTAGAAATCCTGCCCCAGACACATTGATGCATTTTCATTAAGTACAAATTCTTCCCTTTCTAGCAATATATGACATGTCCTGGGGACTCATTTCTACATGCCACTTCCGTGGACTTTAACTAATAGATTATGTAGCGCAGCTTCCCCATTGTTACAGTGTACAGGGCGAAATGCATAATTAGAAATCCTGCCCCAGGCACTTTCATGCATTTTCGTAAAGTACAAATTGCGAGCTTTCTGGCAGTATATCACATGTCCTGGGGCAGGATTTCTACATGCCACTTCCATATGTTTCAATGTAACAGATGCTTAATTGCAATATCCTTTTTCTTTTATTTCTTTCGTGCATTAATTCTGATAAAATGGCTTGTAGAGTGGCAACCATGTTTCTACAATAGTGTAGATATTTCACAGGAGTGCTTGCAAGGTGTACAGTAGCTTTACTTATATGAGAAAATTTAATTAGATAACACAAAAACAGTTCAATAGTGCTTGGATATGAGATCTACAGAAATACTTCAGAATTACAATAAAATACTAACATGTTTGGTGAAAAACATTTTTATTTATTGATTTATTATGATTTATTTTATTCGTCAGAAACAGGCATCCATAAACAGTAACGTTGGTAGCTGGACATCCACATCTGTCTTCTGTCGGGACAACAGAGAGGAAAAAATGCAGATTATCCTCGACCAGAGAACGCTCAACAGATAATATATAGAACATTTTCACATGTTTAACAAATCAACAATGAAATTAATGTTAACATTAAGAACAATACGATTTCGGACAACCGTATTGTACTCACCCTCAGTAGCATACCGATGAGTAAATAAAAAGCAGACGAGTAATATTGTACAACCCGAATTAGAACCTAATGACATAAATGTTGAAAAAGGTGAAAAAGATCACCTACAGAAGGGGGAAGAGTTATATGCTCTTATTGCCACAGGTAGAAAGGATTTCCTGTGGCGTTCGGTTCTGCATTTGCAGGCAACGAGTCTTTTGCTGTGTGTGCCCTGATGACCCATCATCATCATGGAGGCGTGCATGGGGTGAGAGGGGTTGTCCATGATAGCTTTTTCAGCATTCTCCTCTCAGACACCTCCGCCAGGTTCTCCAGTCTGACACCCAGGACCGAACCAGCCTTTTTAATCAGCTTGTTCAGCCTGTTAGCAGACTCTGCTCCTCCCGACCGCAGACGTAGGTTTTAAATCCACTTTTTACGGCGTTGTTCTGTGTTTTTTACATTTCTCACCTTTGTGAACTACAGTCTTTGGTACTCTAAAATACCGCTTTTCCTTTTCTCGGTTATAACGATTGGAGCAACCGTAAACTACACAAAACATGAGCATTTTTTCAGACGGCATAGATCCTCACTACTACTTCACTTCCTGATCTCCATCTGAATTTCGCGCCTTGGCGACGTTGCAAGGTGACGTCACGCGGAAGCGACC
The DNA here is from genome assembly GCF_048594095.1 of Paramormyrops kingsleyae. Lineage (NCBI taxonomy): Eukaryota > Metazoa > Chordata > Actinopteri > Osteoglossiformes > Mormyridae > Paramormyrops > Paramormyrops kingsleyae. The sequence goes on along the minus strand of NC_132808.1, from coordinate 11,793,113 downwards.
TATTGCGCTGGCTGACTACGCATTTGCTACGCCTTGCTGAGTTCCTCGAAATCTCCTTAGTTACGTCCGACGGAATTCCGCGTTTTACCCAGACCCCGTTTTAGCTAAACCGAAAGTGAAAGTATGGTCAGGAAGACGTTTAGCGTAGAGGTATAACCGTATTAATCAAAGCGAGTGTATATATACTATATATATATACGTATATATAGTACGTAGAGAAATTTTGCTTTCTTATACAAATGGTTCATTGTGTAAGAAAAGGGGCGATCAGGACTTAATAGGTGGAAATGCTGATCAAAAGTTTCAGCGTTGTTTTGATTTTGTTCGAGTTCGTCATTAACTCTGATGGTATGTATCCCAACAAAAAGTCCTACATTTCGAAGGCAGTTTTATGTGCAACTCTTTTAAATATTAAGATGAGCCTAAGAACAGGAGTTTTGGTGTACTAACTGCTAAAGCAATATTTTCATAATATATCCATAAGTAATTCCTATCTATGTTTTGCATTTCTTATTTAATCATTTTAAGGCATAAAGTGATTTTTTATCTCTTATCCCTGTGGTAGGTTTCCTGCTACACGGCTCTGCTGGTCCTCTAACAGCCTGGCTGGGAGGAGCTGTACTACTGCCCTGTTTTGTGGACAGACCCCTGCCTTTGAAGGAACTACAGGTGGACTGGAGAAGGACTGATTCAGACACCATCGTGCACCTATTCCAGGATGGTCAGAGCAGACCTGAATCACAGGGGGATGCCTACAGGGACAGAGCCCACTTCTTCTCTCAGGAAATCCCCAAAGGCAACTTCTCTCTGCTGCTTGACGGTGTGAGGACTGCAGATGCAGGAGTGTACGAGTGTGTGGTTTATACAGAGCAGGAGCACCATGAAACACGGGTGGAAATACAGGAATTAGGCAAGTGAGCCTTTCTGTTTTATGGCCTAATTATTATCAATTATTTCTTGAGTTGATTATGCCGTTGGTGTATGTTGAATATTGTACATTTGTCATGTCAGCGAGGAGAAGCACGACTCAGAATGCAGCTTGTGGTGGAAAACTCCTTTGTGGGGTGTTTATTCGACATGTAGGGAAGCAGACAGGAACGTAAATGACTCAATCACAGATCTAAGGACTAGACCAGGGGTGGCCAATCTTATCTGCAAAGGGCCGGTGTGTATGCAGGTTTTCGCTGCAACTCCCTAATTAGATTACTAATTAGAGGACTGACTGGCTGAAGAGTCCTCACATCTGGGTTTGAACAGCTGACCTACAGGTTATCCCAAAAACCTGCATACACATTGACCCTTTGCGGATAAGATTGGCCACCCTTGGACTAGACTATTATGAAGCACTGAAATACAAAGGAGACAAGCGGAAAATAGGAGACAGCTGGAGCAATTACTCAGAGGGGCAGAAACAAGAGATAAGGCAAACCCACCCAGGGTGTGGCTTGTTACGGCCACGCCAGCGAGGAAATGGGCGGGGCAAGGTATACACGATGGGCATTACAGGCAGGACGTGCCATTTACCTTTGGAGTTCTTTCTTACATGTAATTTTTAAACAAAAATTTTTCATCTTCCAGGTTCCTAAGTGGCAAAATTTAAAAAGTGAGAAATGAAATGTAAAAATGGAAATAGCCCAAACTATCTTCAGTTCATCCCTAAACAGGAGGGGAAAACACACAAATGTCAGGTTGCCAGGTTGTGTGAATCTTCCTGTTCTTATTCCAGAGCGGCTGGTGGTGACGGGTGCAGATGAGCCTGTCTATGCACATGCTGGAGAGGATGTGACTCTCAGCTGCTCTGTGGACACCCATGTTAATGTGAGAGAGCTTCAGGTGGAATGGAGAAAGACAGATGATGACGATGACATCTTGGTTCTTCTTTACTCTGGTGGAGAGAGCAGACCAGATTCTCAACATGAGAGATACTCTGGAAGAGCTGAATTCTACATTGAGGAAATTCCCAAAGGAAACTTCTCAGTGAAACTGAAGAAAGTCAGGACTGAAGACAAAGGAGAGTTCATGTGTGAAGTCCACTCAGATACTGATTCTAACAGTACAACAGCCAGGATAGCAGCACTGGGTGAGTCACCAGGTCACCTACACAAGGTGTCACACTGTAGGACAAACCAGGCCGACTCTCATGTTTTTACTTACAGGTGAAGATCCACCTGTATGATCTACATGTTAAACTCCTTTAACTGTTAAACACCTTTATTGTATTGTCCTTATTTTAACTCCCTCATGCTTGGTTACCATATTACTGACTGTTTAAAAGAGGGTTTCAGTAAAGTCAAGCCAGAGGCTTTTTTTAGATTTCTTATCGAAAGCTAATCGTAAGCATCAGTAACACTTTAACACTCCAGACACAAATACAAATTCAGGTCTTTTATTCCCTGTATCTATGTTAGATATTTAAATAGCCAAAATGAAAGGCTTTTCCAGGAAAGGAACAAATCCAGTGAATCCATGCTTTTCAATGTTTATGCAATACAAAAGCAAAATAAATTTTACAATAAATCTTGTGCTTTACCCTCCTCAGTGTGTGCACAATACAAAGTCAAACATACAATAAAATTATAAAGCACTATAGGATACTATAAGATAGAAACAAACAGAACACCACCAACCCTTTGTTAGCAAATGCATGAAATGGGATTAATATATTATTACTCACTTTACATACATAGATCAATCTGCAAAAGACGTGAGCAATTCACAGAAATAGAACTCCATTTACCCACACTGTAACAAAGGAAAGAAGCACATTAATTGCCTTAGCAGCTTATAGCAGTAAAGAAAAAATATTTGGCTTTAAACAGTGTTGCTCCTTTTTACCGATTTAAGGCTGCCCTAAAATACAATGGGGAAAATTGACCAGCAAGGAACCCTTGTGCAATGACCGACACAAACACGCTAACCCACAGCAATACTTTTGGTTCAAACATACCCATGTAACACAGGAATTATTCTGAGCACTCTGCATACAAATATTACATGGATATGCATGTTACACCAAATCTCGCACCCTTCAACGCAGCCTAAATATGGCGCTTACATGGCCTTGCGTTCACGGTGCGATACCCGCTCTTCTTAAGGGCGCAAAGACCTATGCCTCACTGCTAGCAGAAGCTGCAGCAGTACTGCTCATATGCATAAAAAACCATGAATAAATCACCGGGTTACCTAGCTAATGAAACACTAGCATTAGCGTTAGCTAGCTTTTTAACTGGCTTATCAGCAGGAGAAATACCATGAAATTATGAAGGTATCTGTGATGCATACTAGCTGTCAGCTTTAAGTAGTGATTTGTTTTAAATAAGGCAACCCTTAACTACATGCTTATTGCTTGTAAATGTCTTAAGAATTTGTAAATGATTAGTTCATCATTAACTGCAGGCTTCTAAATGTCTTGAGGTTTTGCAAATGATTAGTTAATGTTTATATAAAGGCAGGAGTTTATATATGTCATATAACTGAACATTATTATAAATTGTTACCTAAGCATCTTATTTAGATTGTTTGTAACATTTTATAATTATTTAGTTTTTATCTTTTTGGTTGTTCGGTCTGTTTTAATATCCTGACACTCTTACCATGAATATAGCCCCACTTGCTGGCATGGTGTTAAAAATCAGATTAACATAAGACCGGTTGAGTCACTAGAAGGCCTGGTTTTTAACATGCATCTCAACATAGTTTTCATTCTCATCAGGGTCAGTGGTTGTGCTGTAGACTGATCTTTATGCACATCCATAGTCTAACTGGGTTTGGTCAGTTTTATATACAAATTAAACGAATGTACTGTAGATTTTCTTCAGACTTCCCCTTTATTGCAGTTTTCAGCTCTAGATAAGATGTATTCTACTAAAACAATGCAGTACAATCTATGTTTTTTCCACTTAATAACATTATAAATTAGTTACCAATTAGTAATCATGCACATAAACAAATTTGTGCTCCAGTTTTAAAGACTAATTAGTGGATTAGAGATGATGATTTTATTCTAGTATATCAAGGCTGTTTGGAAAAATAAATTTTTGTAACATATTTCTTAATTTTTTTTAGGTTATTCATCCCTGCATTGGCTGATTCTGGGGCTCTGCATCACTGTCACACTTGTAGTCCTAATTATTGGTGCTTTCTTTGTCTGGCATTTTATCAAGGAAAGTAAGTAATTTTTAAGCATTTTCAGTTTTAATCCAGCCTTTGTGTTTATTGAAGCTAATGTGAATTACTGTGACGTATCTGCTCTGTTATTTCTAGTCATTTCAGTTGATCTATGGTTGAACCCGCTTATCCTGTAGAGGGCATCATAGCAGACATGGGGCATCAGGCAGGACTGTATCCACACCGGGTGCCTGTCCATTGCAGGGCTTAACTTTGATTCTGTGCCTTCGGTATCATACACTTATGTATGTTTATTAATCATTTCAGTCTTATCACTAAACCACAAGAAACTTAAACAATGAACCAAAGCTGATCATGGTACCCGTAGGGTCTAAAAAGTATTTAAAAAAACATTGAATTTTATATTCTGAAAATAAAGGCCTTAAAAGTATTGAATTTCATTTACAGAGTACTTTACAAATACCTTTTTTTCTTGTCCCTTTCATAGAATTAAACAAATACTGTAACGTTGTAAATAGCTGTTAAATGCACCGCAGAGCATTTTACACAGCAAGCCATTCGCTTGTTAAGTCATGTGTCAGTAAATCAGCCGGGCCAGCTGCCTGATTTGTACCTTGCACATAGGAGCACGTGCTTCAATACACTTTACGCTTATTTTCCGATTGTTTCTGATGTTTTTATTTATTTATTATTTAAATGATACAGGTGTAGCTGGCCACCCTGTTCCTGCCTCCGTCTTGTAGTCCCTTACCTGTAGCGCGTCCTGCTTGTTTCCTGGACTGCCACACTGAGTTGAGCATGTGGCTCAGAGTAGTAAATTCCCCAGTCATGGGTTCAAGGCTGTATTTGAGTTTCTGTTCCAGTTTTATTTAGTACTTCTGTTTTCTTTTTTATCTTCTTAGTGTAGTTTTTCCCTGTGTTTCCTTAGTTTCAGGTCTTGTAAATTCCTTAGGTCTGTGTTTATTGCTGTTAGTTACCCTGTGCTGTTGTTGATTGGTTGTTTTTGATGATTCACACCTGCCTTTTGTTAGTCATCATTATCAGTGTATTTAAGTGCCTGCCTTTGTTCATTTCCCCAGTTGGTCAGGGTGAATGGTACTGCCTGTCGGTTGATCTGTTTCCTAACTTATTCGTGCCCCCCAATGTTGTCTTGGGCTCTTACCACCATTTTTACAACCCAATCTGATGTACGTTACTTTAAGCTAATGACCTCATTTAGTTCGAATGATCATTTTGGGTAACTCTGCTTTTGAGCCTGTTGATACTGCTTTTCACAACATCAGGTTTATTTTATGGACTGCTTGTGAGCAATTTCCACCAACCCATAATCTGCCATATGCACACTCTCTTCTGCATTCTGATTTTGCAATGTGTTTCACTTCTAGTGCTTGTACACTGTACTTACTAACTGACTAAGTGTGGCATTTTTCACTTTAAGCGCAGTGCCACATGTCAGTAACTAAAAAGGATTTCAAAGTGTATGTTTCAAGCAGAGGCTGCATTAGATTTCCCCGTTATCCTAGAAAAATATATGTGTAAATTTTTCATTGTTGGTTATTTCATTGTTTTCTGTGGGTTGAACTCTGTTAACAGATTAAAAAACGCACACGAGAACCTTTTTCCTTGCAGTTCAGCAGTAAGCATATCCATCTAATAACACAGCTAAGACCTAGCAAACTAAACATGATTATGTTTCTTGTTAAAGTACATTTTTTTCAGTGGAATAATTGAAACAAGTTCTTACTAAACAATCAAGTGACCAATGTAGTTTGCTGTTAATGTAGACGACATGGTTTGCTTTAAAGCAGGGGTGCCTAACTCCAGGCCTGAGCCCTGCACATTTTTGGGTTTCCCTTCATTTAACACAACTGATTCAACTCCTTGTGCTAATTACCACACAGCTCTTGAGCTGAATCATTTATGGTGGAACAGGGAAAGAACTAAGCTACACAGGGCTACACAGGGCTCCGGCCCCCCAGGACTGGAGTTGGGCACCCTTGCTTTAAAGTGACAAGATGAACAGATCAGGCAGTGCAAGAAAATGGCTGTGTCCAAATTTAGGGGCTGCATATTTCAAAGGACGTGGCTGCATTCTTCGAATGTCAAACAGATAGCATCAAAAGGGACGGCCTGATCTACGGATAATTTCCTATTTGCTTCTCTAGCTGTTCTTGCCCTTACCCTGGAGTTACGAAGTGGCTCTCCTATCGCCTAGCTGGGACACACCCACTGAACTGCTGCACAATGAATTTTGGGAAATGTTGGGCTCCATTGGGTGCATTCTTCATGGAGCGGGAAAAGAAGGATGCATTTCTAGACCGCATTTGAAAGAAGCCTTCGAAATGGGACAGCCTTGTCGGATCGCTGTGACGCATTCAGGTTATGAATGCAGCCCCTGAATTCAGACACAAGCATTGTGAAGCACATGCCCATGCTCTAAAATGCTGCACATGTGCAGATTTGCAAGGTACAAATTGGGCAGATGGTACAGATCAGGTAGTGACAATTGTCACTGTGAACAACTTTTCAACTGCTGCAGTACTATGTCCAAAAAGGTTAAAGAGTTCTGACCAAGAAATCTGACTGGACAAGAAGTGTTCTTGGAATGCCGCTATCACAGTGTAACCGCACTTGGGCATTTCACATTAGCTATATCACTTTGCTTTACAGGTGCATCTAAAAACTGTAATTTAAGCTTAACCCTCTGTAATCGGTGATTCCCCCCGTGGGATCATAAAGAAATCTCGCCTCATCTAAAACACTCCATGAGTTTTTGTCATAGAAACCCCCAGAAACTTTGCACAGTCTACTTTTCAAATATATTTAGGAATAAACTATATTTTTAGAGCTTTGTAAGGAGAATGAAAGTGACTGAGTCGAGTGTTGAGTCTCGAAGCCGCACTGTTCACCCACCCATTTGCAAGTAGCACTTTTCATATGATAAGGAAACGATAATCCCTTGGTTGTTACTGGGTCGAGAAAACATGTGAAAACTCCTTAAACAAGAGCACATGTCTGGGAACTGTATCTACTGACACTGTACTGGGTGTATGTAGGTGAGCATGCAGCAGAATGACCATCTGAGGATGGCTGTAGATGGTTAAACATTGCATGAACCATTATCTAATGATAGAGAACATGTTAACCACAAAATTTGGTACTGCTTTTTTTTCTATAGGTAAAAGCAGAGAGGCTGTGTTGAGTCACTGGTCACATGTCACAATTCCATCAGTCATGGTGTCCGCAGCCTTCATCCTGTGGGGTGTAACTGAAGGTGAGCCCATTGAATTTTAAAGAGTGCTTTGAAAGCTGACAGATTTTCATTACTTGCGTCTTGTGAGTTTTACGATTTAAAAAGGTGTTATGGACAGCAGTAGTAGAAAATTAAGTGGATTTATGAAGTTTATTGGCTAAAGATCCAGGTGAGATCAGGAATTTCAGTAGTAAATGTTTATATGTGTGAGTAATGTCTGTATAAATAAGAAAAAAATGTTGAAGGTGCTGTGCATGAAAGTCCCTGATTAACAGCCGTAGAAGAGTGTGATAGGAACAATCTGCAGAACATCTAAATACTGTACTGCCAAATGTTTCCTCAATGTTATCTTGTGTGACTGGTGTTTTTCAGGATCCGCAGGAGAGGCTTTTATTTGTACTGTCATCAGTCTGCTGAGTATCCTGCTCTTATTTAATATGGCTCCATATGTGGATTCCAGAGGTATGTTTCCCTATTTTCATATTATTCCTTCTGTTTCCAATAGGGCTGTCACTATCAATTATATAATATAATATAATATAAACATTGCAATTGGCGCAAGGCAGGAATCAACCAAGCATTGCAGGGTACATACTCAGTCACACATGGGGTCAATTTAGGCACCCTAGTTCACTTAAGTTGCTTGTTTTTGTAAAGTGGAAAGAAATCGCCAAAAAGCCACACACACACACACACACACACACACAGAATCTGTTAAATTCATAAAAAGTATATCCACCTCCGATTGTTGTGCACCTGATGATTTAGCTGTTTAAAGCACAGCGTAGCATAACCTGTAGGTACAGATGCTATTTTGGTGATGTTTATACTGTATAGCCTTTTTGCTATATTATAAGACCCCTTACATAAATCAGTGACTTGAATCTATGGAGATCAAATTTAAATGGATATTTTAGTAGTCTTTTTATGTGGAGCACTTAGACTTGATAAATCTAATTTGCTGGTTTGCTAGAACTATATGCCATATCCTCCTGAGACCCAAGGAAAAAAGTGTCCTTCAATTGTAGGTTATTTGTCTTTGGAGGAAATAAGACATCTTACAATTTAGATTTTTTCAAACTTATTCTTATTTTAATTTCACAGCAAGTCCTCTTTAGTGCACAACAAGAATAAATACGTTTCCCAACATCAGTGAAAAAATAAATGCAAAAATACAATGTCCACTACAATGGACATAAATGAATAGGTCGGGTCTCAGGAGGTTAAAGCATGATGTGTGTAATTTTGACATAGAGTATAATGGAGTTTCTGCGGTGGACCATGGTTCTGATTCTATGGTTGACGTTAGCAATGTCTGTAATACTGTAAATAGTACTAGTTCTAGAGAAATATGATGCCGAACAGCTTTCAAAAGTGCGGTGCCATGGTACTTTATCAATACTGGTATGCCGTGCATTGCTAGTATAAACCACTTATTTGTTTTGGTGATAATTGGAACTACTCTCATAATTATGTATATAATGAATTGAAGAGTTTTAGAAATCAAAAAGATAATTTCATTAAAATAATTTTTTAAATGATTTAATTTTTAAATCCAATGTCTTCTGTGACTGACAGAGGCTGGTGGTCAATGCATATAAATTCCATTATCTTCGCGGTTATATCCTTAGCTTTCTTGCTGTCTGGTGTGTACAGTTCGTGTGTTTTCAGAATGTCTGTAATGGATGGCTGAGTGAGAGTCGCATTATTAGTTACCGTTGCCTTTTTTGCAGTTCCAGTTATTAGGGATACCTGTTGTGATTTGAGATGTGCTATAGTTATGTTGAGTTGTATTTGATAAAATAACACTTTTCACTTTTACAGGAAAAGTGGGTGAGATTAAATTCATGACCCTGTCCTTAGGAAGCACCATCATTATCACAGTTGTATGCACAGGTAAGTTTAAGTGTAGCAATGTGGGGAAGTGTGCATCTCAGCAGGTTAAGGCTCTGTGCCCATGTCTGGAAGGTTGTGGGTTCAAATCCTATTGCTTTGCAGAGTAACATTATCAGTGTTAGGCCTTTAAGCAAGACCCTTAATCCCAGCTGCTTCAGGAACACTGGCTGATCCTCATCTCTGATGCCTAATTGTATTATGTTTTGGACAAAAGCTCCTGGTAAAATATTAAACACGCTGTGGTGCATCTTTGAAGATGCCAAACATCTTCAGTGTTTTATTATGTACCATTAATTTTTCATCTGTCAGTCACAGAGTTGCAGGTTTTAAAATACATCTTTAAATCAGAGCTCGATTCCCCCCTGAATCCCCAGCTTACTCCCCCATGCAGTAACCCAGCTAAGAGGGACGGTCCTTAGCAGGGTGGGTATGACAAGGACCTGACAAGGACCTGACAAGGACCACATTTAACTAAATAAAGTAATAAATAACTAAATAATTAAACTAGAGTAGTGGTACTACACTAATTTAGTGTAACATATCTCCAACACAGCAAAACTAGCAACATTAACCAATATGTAAACATAATCCCTCCTAAATTAAAATTCTCTAACCCAGTACTTCCCTCGTGCCATGAGTGTGTGCTTTCAGGCTGATATGTACAGTATGTGTCCATACGTTGCTGGTTTAAGTTATGTGGCTGGCAGAGTGATCTGATCACCTTAACCGCAGGCTGACCTGCTGTTTGATCCTCACTTTACTGAACAAAAGCACTGAACACATTTGTCTGTTTTCCAGTCTGTCATTGATTACATGATGACTGACTATTCTTTCCTCATCACAGGTTCTTTCATTGAATTTTCAGCAAAATTTTCCCCAACTCAATCTGAGAAATCACTCTATGGAGGCATTTTTGGTGGAATCACATTTACGTTCATCTGTATTGCTATATTCCGAAGTAAGTAACTTTATACATGGATTTTAGGAATATTGGACCACAATTAGTCATTTTCATAGTTCTTTTCTATATTGTATTTAAACACAGAATGATGATTTACACCATTTAAATTTGTATAATATCTGTTTTGTTAACTGTTAGTCTATTTCCATGTGGGGCAGCATGGTGGGCCCCCTCCTCTGTGTGTGTACAGTCTGCATGTGCTCCCCATATCATGTGGGTTTGAGTCCCCCTCCCCTGTGTCTGTGTGCAGTCTGCATGTGCTCCCCATATCATGTGGGTTTGAGTCCCCCTCCCCTGTGTCTGTGTGCAGTCTGCATGTGCTCCCCATATCATGTGGGTTTGAGTCCCTCTCCTCTGTGTGTGTACAGTCTGCATGTGCTCCCCATATCATGTGGGTTTGAGTCCCCATCCTCTGTGTCTGTGTACAGTCTGCATGTGCTCCCCATGTCGCGTGGGTTTGAGTCCCCCTCCTCTGTGTCTGTGTACAGTCTGCATGTGCTCCCCATGTCATGTGGGTTTGAGTCCCCCCTCCCCTGTGTCTGTGTACAGTCTGCATGTGCTCCCCATGTCGCGTGGGTTTGAGTCCCCCTCCTCTGTGTCTGTGTACAGTCTGCATGTGCTCCCCATGTCATATGGGTTTGAGTCCCCCTCCTCTGTGTCTGTGTACAGTCTGCATGTGCTCCCCGTGTCATGTGGGTTTGAGTCCCCCTCCCCTGTGTCTGTGTACAGTCTGCATGTGCTCCCCATGTCATATGGGTTTGAGTCCCCCTCCTCTGTGTCTGTGTACAGTCTGCATGTGCTCCCCATGTCATATGGGTTTGAGTCCCCCTCCTCTGTGTCTGTGTACAGTCTGCATGTGCTCCCCATGTCATGTGGGTTTGAGTCCCCCTCCCCTGTGTCTGTGTGCAGTCTGCATGTGCTCCCCATGTCACGTGGGTTTGAGTCCCCCCTCCCCTGTGTCTGTGTACAGTCTGCATGTGCTCCCCATGTCGCGTGGGTTTGAGTCCCCCTCCTCTGTGTCTGTGTACAGTCTGCATGTGCTCCCCATGTCATGTGGGTTTGAGTCCCCCTCCTCTGTGTCTGTGTACAGTCTGCAGGTGCTCCCCATGTCATGTGGGTTTGAGTCCCCCTCCTCTGTGTCTGTGTACAGTCTGCATGTGCTCCCCATGTCATGTGGGTTTGAGTCCCCCTCCTCTGTGTCTGTGTACAGTCTGCATGTGCTCCCCGTGTCATGTGGGTTTGAGTCCCCCTCCCCTGTGTCTGTGTACAGTCTGCATGTGCTCCCCGTGTCATGTGGGTTTGAGTCCCCCCTCCCCTGTGTCTGTGTACAGTCTGCATGTGCTCCCCATGTCGCGTGGGTTTGAGTCCCCCTCCTCTGTGTCTGTGTACAGTCTGCATGTGCTCCCCATGTCATGTGGGTTTGAGTCCCCCCTCCCCTGTGTCTGTGTACAGTCTGCATGTGCTCCCCATGTCGCGTGGGTTTGAGTCCCCCTCCTCTGTGTCTGTGTACAGTCTGCAGGTGCTCCCCATGTCATGTGGGTTTGAGTCCCCCTCCTCTGTGTCTGTGTGCAGTCTGCATGTGCTCCCCATGTCGCGTGGGTTTGAGTCCCCCTCCTCTGTGTCTGTGTACAGTCTGCATGTGCTCCCCGTGACATGTGGGTTTGAGTCCCCCTCCCCTGTATCTGTGTACAGGCTGCATGTGCTCCCCGTGTCATATGGGTTTGAGTCCCCCTCCTCTGTGTCTGTGTACAGTCTGCATGTCCTCCCCGTGTCATGTGGGTTTGAGTCCCCCTCCCCTGTGTCTGTGTACAGGCTGCATGTGCTCCCCATGTCATATGGGTTTGAGTCCCCCTCCTCTGTGTCTGTGTACAGTCTGCATGTGCTCCCCATGTCATATGGGTTTGAGTCCCCATCCTCTGTGTCTGTGTACAGTCTGCATGTGCTCCCCATGTCATATGGGTTTGAGTCCCCCTCCTCTGTGTCTGTGTACAGTCTGCATGTGCTCCCCATGTCATATGGGTTTGAGTCCCCCTCCTCTGTGTCTGTGTACAGTCTGCATGTGCTCCCCGTGTCATGTGGGTTTGAGTCCCCCTCCCCTGTGTCTGTGTACAGGCTGCATGTGCTCCCCATGTCATATGGGTTTGAGTCCCCCTCCTCTGTGTCTGTGTACAGTCTGCATGTCCTCCCCATGTCATGTCAATTTCTACCAGCTACTCCTGCTTCCTCCAAAGTCTCCCTCTCAGGGTAATTGGTGTCTGTAAGTTGCCCATAGCATGTGACTGTGTGTGTATGGCCTCCCATCCAAGCTGTACCTCTGCCCTGTGCTGCTTGGGAGAGGCTCCAGGCCCCCAGTGATCCTGTCCAGGATGGGTAGATGGATATGTGTGTATTATAGGATGTGTGACACAACCTCTCCCCCAATCATCCTGGTTACCTTTTAATAACCCTTATAATTCCATCAACAAATTAAAATGGGACATACTTTTAGTACCGCTGTGTCCAACATGGGATTCAAACCCAGAATGTCTAGGCGACAGGGTTCTGTGCAGTCTTAAACAAAGGACTTGTGAACACATCTGTTTAGTTGCTATGTGCCTGCCATGGATTTTGTGGTAACTGACTCTGTTCTCACCTCCTTTCAGTTCTTCGGTTTGTGGTTTGGGTAAAATATTCCTCAGTGAAACTACTTGCCTACATAGCAGGAATAACTGGGATTATACTTCTCTTCATCATGGTTTCATCCATAAGTAAGTCCATGTACAGTATAAGTTCACATGTGTGCTGTTTGCATGTTCTCCCAGTTTATTATCTATTTGCCCCCTACACCCTAGAAACACGCATTTAGGTAAAATGGAGACTAAAACGGCCCATTGTGTGTGAGTGGATGTGCCCTGTTATGGACTGGCACCCCACCAGGGTGTACCCTGCCTCGTGCCCGGTGCTAACTGGGATAGACCACCATGGCACTGTACTTCATAAGGATGTACAGATGGATAAATGTGTTTGTTATTTTCAATGTTTGTTTAGGGAACTGAGATTTCAGAAATATGCAACATGGATGGTTACAATGTGTCTTTATTTCGCTGTCGATAGGTACATTATGGGATGGATGATACAGTGTCCAAATGACAGTTCCTTTTCCATAATGCATCTTAACCTGCTTCATATCTTTCTATCGGTCTACATCTATCTAGATGCTTTTAGTACCTCAGTGTCGAACATGGGATTTAAACTCAGAACCCTCAGGCAACAGGGCTTTGCTGTGCAGGGATTTAAACACAGGGCCACAGAGTGTGTCTGTTTTTACTTTCTGATAGACATGAATTTCATGGTGACGAACTCTATTGTTACATTATTTCAGTTGCTGTCAGTGTTTATCTGGCAAAATATCACTCAGATGCAGCTTGGAAAGAACAACTTGGAACAATGTTATCTATGCTAATGATTCCAGTCCTCTTGATTTTATTCCCAGGTAAGTATGATTTCAGGTTTTGTAAATGTGTTGATTTTAAATTTCAGGGATATTGGAGCATAATTATGTATAGAGATATTTATTTGCTACATTGTGGGAAACACAAACATTGAACTTGAGCATGTTCATGCACTGAAAGTGTATTTTCCATAATTAATGTGTAGCTAATTAGGGTACTATGACGCAATACCCAACTGAACCACCCCATTTAACCTTTCATACCCCAGTAAAAGCTGCCTTTTAAACTGGAGGTGCCAACATGGGATTCAAACCCAGAACCCTCCAAGTATCAGGGCTATGCAGTTCAGGGTTTTTTAACACAGGACATCTGTTACTCACTCTGTCTGACATGAATTTCATGGTGACTGACTCTATTCTTTACTTATTTCAGTTGGCTTCAGTGTGTTTTGGATAATACACTCCCGAAGGACAACTGGGAAAGTAGATCTTGAAGAAATTTGTTTAATCTGGCTGTATTTCATGTGTAAGTACTGTGGCAGAATTATGCTAGACAAATACATACTGCCTGTGGTGGGTGAATGAGCAGCATCCTGGAGAGACTGCATTTATTTGGGTAAAAATATCCCAGGAACAGGGATAGTAACTGTGGGCGTCTCTAAAAGGAAAACATTGTAATTGTGGTGCTGAATAACAAGAGGACTACCGGCGCCTGATATCTAAGTAACAAGGGCAGTACTGGCACCTGGTGCTAAATAATGAGGGGCGTACCTAGACCAGGAACTGAAAAACAAAGGCAGTACCAATACCTGGGACCTAAATAACAAGGGGAGTCCCGGCACCTGGTACTGAATAACAAGCGGATCGCTGGCACCTTGTACGGATTAACAAGGGGAGTACCGGCCCTAGTGCTGAATAACAAGGTATTGGATATCAAGGGGAGTATCAACACTTGGGACCTAAATAACAAGAGGAATACCAGCACCTGACACTGAATAACAAGTGGACATCACAGTGCAGTCGGGCCCTGGGGACGGCAGGATTTATCTCAGGGGAGGAAAAGCCCAAGGACACTTTGTTATTTAATATCATGTTATATCTGTACAGACTGATGAGAGAATGAGGGTGTCTGATTTGCTCTGTTTGCCTTACAGATGATCCCACACTGTCTAACATCCTGTTCCTTGCTATTTACTCCCAACTCTTTGCTTGGATGCAAAACACATTGATATTGGGTGAGTTTCCTGCAGTTTTCATACTTGGTATCAGTCTTGTGTTTGTCAATTGAGGCAGATTTACACTGATTATTTTCCATCCATACATCCCCATAACCATTTCATCCCAACTGGGGTTGTGGGGAGGCCCAGAGCCTATCCTGGGAACAAGGGGCACAGGCGGGAACCAACCATGGGCAGTCGCCAACATGCACACTTTAGACTCACCAATCAGCCTGCCCTGAATGCTTGACTTTGGGAGGAAATCGGAGCCCCAGTGAAAACTCACACAAACACGGGGAGAGCGTGCGAACACTGCACAGAGAGGACCCAGGACCTAACCCAGGACCAAACCCAGGACCAAACCCAGGACCAAACCCAGGACCTAACCCAGGACCTAACCCAGGACCTTCTTGCTGTGAGGCAGCAGCACTAACCACCACGCTACCATGCCACCCTGCTGATTATTTTAATAAATACAATTACAAAATGTATTTTGTATATGAAGCACATTTAAAGAAGAGTCCTGGTGTTAGACTGGCAATGTTTTTATTAATCCATGCTCAGACTGGCAGAAATGTTACTACCCAGAAAAAAATACATTATTTTATTTTAAATGCACCATCTTTGATGTGTCACAGGTACATCTCAAATGCTGTAGAAGATATTTATCAAAACATTTCTACTTTACACTGAAAAAAATGCATTTATATGACATACTGGTGTTATACTGAATGACAATATTTTGTTGCCTTGAATAACATAAATCATTCCAGCGCAGAAAATATTATCAATTAAATTATTTTTATTTTAGGTGTTTAAGTCATAAACTTAAAAAAAATTGAAATGTGCAGACTAGCTGAACTTAAACTTAAAAAACATGGGTTTTACTGTGCAACATAGTTGAACTATGTAATATTTTATCCATCCATTATTGTAACTGCTTAAACCTCACTGGGGTTGTGGAGGGCAGAACCTATCCTAGGAACAACAGGTGCAAGTGGGAACCAACACTCACCCAACTTCAGGGCCAATTTAGACACACCAATCAGCCTACCTTGCACCCTTTTGGGCTGTGGGTGGAAACCAGAGCCCCCAGTGAAAACCCACATGAACAGTCTGCAAACTCCACGCTGAACAGATCTGGGATCGAACCCAAGACCTTCTTGCTGTGAGGCAGCAGCACTAAGCACTGCACCACCATGCCACCCCTGTAATATTTTATTATAATAATAATAATATAATCCGTCAGTTATACCATAAATGCAGTGCAATAAAACTTTAACTACAGTGTAGTTGTGCAACTTAATATGAAGTGTTACCCACCCAGCTATTGTATTATCCTATTGTATCCTATTCTGTTGCTGACAGCCACATGAAACCATGACAACTGCATCTTTCCCTTCTTCTGGTTAGTCTTTCCTGCCTAGCAGCTGGATCTGAGGTGATCTTCTGTCTGTGCTATGCAGCCCTCTGCTTATTAGACAATGGCATCTGCAGTATGAAGATAACATGCCTTAAAATACCATAAAATAGTTAAAATGCCACATGATTACCATCATGACAATTTGCTTTAAATTACTTTTTATCTTTGTTATACTGAATGACATTGATGAAGGGCAAAAGTTAGGACAAAAGTTATTCACATTTCAAAATGTTTTTAGATACAGTTTGTGGCCCATTATTCTATATATTGTTGCAATCACTAGCACAATTAAGCTGTGAGTGTTTATTTATATATTTAGTAAGAATTTTTACATTTTAAAAACACTTCTGTCATTACAATTTTAATTGGGACATTTTAAATTTAACAGTTTACAACACAAATATGTCTGGATCAAAAAGGGTTATGAGTTGAGTGATTTACTATTATATTTATAAATATTTATCTTCTTATGTTAAATTCATGGCCTTTGGAAAACTAATTTGCGCGTCTTGTCTTTGACGCGACAACATTTCACTTTCGACACTCCAGCAACTTCCCAAACGCTCACAGTGTTGTTAAAAGAAGAGGTGTTGCGACACAGTGGTAAACATGCCCCTGTCACAGCTTTTTTTTGTTGCTAACATCAAATTCAAATTGGGCATATATTTGTCATAAAACAATAAGATTTATCAGCTTTAACATTTGGAAACCGGGTTGTAGTAACTTCTGTGTATTGTGGTACGGCGAGTCAGTGGGCACAGCTGTAGCTTCAGACCTCCAGTGATAAGGGTTCGATTGTGTGAATTATACTTTTGTAATGAGACTAGAAGGGCAGACAACAATTGTTTAAATGAACAAAACTTTTATTAATGAAACACAGTCATGTTCTTAAATATAGTTATATTAGTGATAGGATGTGGGACTACTGATAATTATACCTGACAGACTAATGTGGTCTTTCTCTTTTCAGGATATTCAATTGCAGTTGCAGTAGCTGCTGTGGGAATCTGTGCCTGCTTATTTGTCAGGGATTTTTTATTGCATTATCTTGATAAGCCCTTGGAGGGATTTTACTGTAAGTATGAAATTTTGTACTAAACCATTAGCAGGACTTTTCATGTGCGTAATTAAAATGTCACACTTTAAAATGAGCTATCAGAGTGTAATTAAAATCCATACAGTTCACAAAATGTATGTAGTAGTTTATGTATGTAGTTTAAAACTGCAGTAGTTTATATAATGATGCTAATATTTAATGGCAGTATGTATAATTTAAGTATTTAAAAGTACTATTAAAAACTTGGCCAGTATCCCATGGGGTTACAGAACGCTGGGGGTTCTGCGGAGGGGTTGGTCAATTTCCAAAAATAATCTGTGAAATTTTTGTACAGCGTAAACCAGTCCAACAAGATCTAAAGGTTGGGAAACTCTTCTATAGGCTGTCCTATTGTTATCATTCCATTGCTAATTGTTAGCATTCTAGTCAGATTCAGTATAAAATGGTGGGAAAGTACAGCTCTGAATGATAAACCATATAACATTATACACCAAACCTTCTGGGGGTCACAGAGCCGGGCTTCCTGAGTGACCCTGACAAAGGCCAGAGCCTCAGTCATTCTGCTACATCCTAGAAAGTACAGATACACATTTATGAGCCAGAAATAATTGCATGGAAGGGCCGGCAAAAAATCTAGTGGACTAGTCCCATTACATTTCAATTGGCAACAAAATAACACTTCTGACTCAAGAACATAAGAAATTTACAAATGAGAGGAGGATATTTGGCCCATCAAGCTTGTTTGGGGAGAACTTAACTAATAGCTCTGAGTTGTTAAATTTTTTTATCTAGCTCTGATTTAAAGGAACCCAAGGTTTTAGCTTCCGCTACACTAAATACACTAATGTGTAATTTATAAACTACACGCTGTGTAAAGAAGTGCTTCCTCAAATCCATTTGAAAATGTTCTCCCGCTAACTTCTACCTATGGCCACGAGTTCTAGTATTTAAACTAATATTGAAGTAGCCATTTGGCTAAACAGCATGCAGACCTGTTACAATCTTATATAGAAGAAGTCTAGGGTCATAGAGTCCTATGTGGCCAACTGCCTTACAACAATAAGCTATGTAAGATAATACAATAGTAAATACATTCAAATTTCTAGCTCACGCAGCCCGTGTGTGTATTTTGGACAAAAAAAGGTATATACTACAAGTATAAAAACAGCAAACCTCAACAGTCGGAGAGAAAAGCACCTCGCGAACTACAACACGATGTGGTCTTAGCAAGAAACACTGCTTCCATGCAGAAACAGATATCCAAGTGAATGGTAGTGATGTCCAGTTCATGAATGTATTGTTCTTTTGAACCAGTTCTTATCAGTGAATCGGCCAAGCTCTAAACTAGGCTCTAAAAGAGTCAAACTTTTTGTACATCCACACATTGCACAGGTTAAAGCCTTGGATTCTAAAAATCTTAAAATATTTGGCAAATTATTATATAAAACAGACAGAAACTTTTTAAAATTCATTTACATTTGCTTTTCATAGACTCCCTATATTGCCTTCAGTGCCCCTCCACATACTGTCATCCATTGTGTTTGTACTGTGTGCGTAATCCATTGTGTTTGTGCAGTGTGTGTAATCCATTGTGTTTGTACTGTGTGCATGCCCAGCTACAGCTCACTACTCCTGACTCGGCAATCAACAAGTTAGCAAGTTCGGCACGTTTGGCTGAAGGTGTTACTAGCTGATTTTTGTGAGACTCATAAGACCCGTAGGAAATGTTTATGATCTCATTTATTGATGTAGTACTATTTCTTTTTATTTAAAATACATATAATTACATTATTCGCTTCCAGTGTTGGGGAAGCTCCTTTTAAATGGTAGCTATTCAAGCTTCAAGCTAATTATGATTAAAAGTAGTTAAGCTACAGCCAAATTACTGTTTTAATATAGCAGTTAACTACAGAGAAAAAGTAGCTAATCACATCAAAGCTATTTCATCTGATAATACTTAATTTTTTGTGCTGTAGGATACTCTTAAAGCAAATTAAATTAAAAAATGTGAAATGTTGTTAAAAGTAATATTTTTTAATAGTGTAATGTCAAATCATAACAACGTTTCAAAAAAAATTCTTTGATGTAAACCAAGAGTGCTTCACAATTGCTGTGTGAAAATTAGAAGGGTTATAACAAAAAAGAAATGTTGATAATCTGTCCAAGAACCAGAGTTCTCCTATGGATTTTAATGAAAGTGTCTTAAATATTGTTTACTGTGAAGTATTCTTCATCCCTTTAACATCCATCCCCAGAATATTTAGGCAAACAACGTCAATCAGAAACACCTGGTAGCTGAAAATACCCATCTTTGTAAAGAGAGAAAATTGAGAACATTATTAAAGTATGAATCAGAAAGACGTTATAAAACAAAAATTTACTTACGACCGCGATCTCTTCCAACTGACGAGTTGTAAGTTGATTTGGTTGTAAGTTGCATAGGTCATAAGTCGATGAGTACCTGTAATATTTTTTTAACGATGTAGTGTTTTGCCAAAAGTATTGGGACACCCCTCCAATTTGTTCCAATCACATCCATAGCCACAGATGTATAAAATCAAGCACCTAGGCATACAGACTACTTCTACAAACATTTGCGAAAGAATGGGTCACTCTCAGGAGCTCAGTGAAGCATGGTACCATGATAGGATGTCACCTGTGCAATAAGTCCATTTGTGAAATTTCCTCGCTACTAAATATTCTACGGTTAACTGTTAGTGGTATTATAACAAAGTGGAAGCAACATCAACTTAGCCACAAAGTGGTAGGTCACGTAAAATCACAGAGCAGGGACAGTGCATGCTGAGGCGCACAGTGTGCAGAAGTCGCCAACTGTCTGCAGAGTCAATAGCTACAGATCTCCAAACTTCGTATGACCTTCAGATTAGCTCAAGAACAGTGCATAGAGAACTTCATGAGATGGGTTTCCATGGCCAAGCAAATACATCCAAGCCTTACATCACCAAGAGCAAATCAAGGCATCGGATGCAGTGGTGTAAAGCATGCCACCACTGGACTCTAGAGCAGTGGAGACTTGTTCTCTGGATTGACGAATCACGCTTCTCTGTCTGGTAATCCGGTGGACGAGTCTGGGTTTGGCAGTTGCCAGGAGATCAGTACTTGCCTGACTGCATTGTACCAAATGTAAAGTTTGGTGGAGGGGGGATTGTGGTGTGGGGTTGTTTTTCAGGGGTTGGGCTTGACCCCTTAGTTCCAGTGAAAGGAACTCTTAATGCTGTAGCATTCGAAGCCATTTTGGACAATTTCATGCTCCCAACTTTGTGGGAACAATTTTGGGATGGATCCTTCCTGTTCCAACATGACTGTGCACCTGTGCACAAAGCAAGGTCCACAAGGACATAGATGAGCGAGTCTGGTGTGGTGGAACTTGACTGGCTACAACTACAACTGGCAGTAGAACACCTTTGGGATGTATTAGAGCGGAGACTGAGAGCCAGGCCTTCTTATCCAACATCAGTGCCTGACCTCACAAATGCTCTCCTGGAAGAATGGTCAAAAATTCCCATAATCACACTCCTAAACCTTGTGGACAGCCTTCCCAGAAGAGTTGAAGCTGTTATAGCTGCAAAGAGTGGGCCAACTCCATATTAAAGCCTATGTATTAAGAATGGGATGTCATTAAATTTAATGTGTGTGTAAAGGCAGGTGTCCCAATACTTTTGGCAATATAGTTTATTTGTTAAAAAAAAAGTGATTTACTGGAAAAGCTACAGCGTTTTAAAAGTAACTGTGCTACTAATAAGCTACTGAAAAAAGTAGTTAAGTTAGTAGTGTCGCTAATTGTAGTTATCTACTCCCCAACACTGTTCACTGTTTTTATTATTTAGTTAATTTTGTTTGCCGTAAGTTACTAAGTTTTGGAGTCACATTTCCCTAACCATATTTTTCCCCTTGGATATGTGAACTTTAGTATACAGTTTTAGTGTACGCGAGTTTTTTCAGAAACGCATTAGGTGCATTGTAGTAGGAATAGCTTCATATCATAAGCAATCATTCTCTTTGTATGTCAAAAAAGTAAAATGAGGACAAGAAATATATATAATAAGAATGGTGTCAAAATTAGTAGTTGTATCAACTACTGTATTAGCCTGCCCAATTGATTAGCTTTGAGTATCAGTTGATTGAGTAAATTTTAATGATTTGATTCATGTTCCCCAATTTTTATTGAAATTTTCAGTTATAACATATACGGTGTGGATAGAATAACAGAAAAAGAACCAGTTTGAGCCCCAGAGGACCCAATCAGCACTAGATATGTGAGTTTTCAAAGTAAAATGAGGCAACTAGCAGAATTCCAAAGGGGCCAAATAGCTGGTGCATCGGCCACAAAAATAGGAAAATTAATACATCAAGGGGTACAGTCTGAAAAAACACACAAACAAATCGTATTGGCAAAGAGGAACAGTGGTCACAAGTCTAAGCTCACAGACAGGGTATTAGGTCTGATGATGCTCTGCATGGTCCTATAACAGCCAAGGAACATGAGGGCTTTTCACAAGAGCAGCTGCTTCCTGTGGCTCAGACACTGTTCCCTCATGATGTTCCCTTATCCCAAGATGATAATGCCCCCATACACACTGCTAAACAGATTCAGGAGAGGTTTCATGAGCACCAGGATGAAGTCAGATGCCTTCCTTGGCCTCCCAGCCACCAGATCTAAACACCATTAAAGCTTTATGGGAGGTTCTGGAGCACAGTGTGTGAAGTCGATTCCCACCTCCTTAATGCTCCAAAGAGCTGGGGGCTTTTCTTTATGAATGGCCCAGTATCCCACTGCACACAGGTCAGGGGGTGTCCAAGGAAGATTGAAGCTGTTCTCTTTATTAGGCCTTTAATATTCATATATTGATATTTGCTTTATTTTGCCCACCCCCTTCAAGTGTCCACCCTTCAAAAATATCACGCCAAAAAGCAAACAGAGGGACTATGAAGGTCTGTTGTATGTTATGTTTATTTAATCTGTTGTCGTTCACATTTTGATGTTTTTTTAGATCTGGCTCAGAAAATACTTCTGGGGATTTTCTTCATGCTTCACCTAATATTAAGTTTCCTGAATCTAAGTGTGATTCTGGAAAATGACAAAGGTAAAAGCTTTAGCTGTATACAAACCATATCACTGTAACAGAGCTTTAACTATCAGTCGTTTTCAGTAAATGGTGTTTGTAAAAACTGCAAATTAAAATTGTTTCTATGTGATGCAAACATTACAGTATTGTAGTTATTTCTGGTATGCATACTTATTAAATTGCATTTTGCTTTAAATAAAAATGCTCATTATAATGTATTCCATATGAAACTGTTTCTGACTGTGCTTTAAGGCAAACATTTTGTTTGTATGTATAGATGTATAATAATAACCTTTGTTGTATTAAAAATTGAAATTAATTTTGACTACAGGTCTACCTGTAAAGATGTGTGAGTTTGTGTTCATCTACATCCTGACTGTCGTATCAAGTTTTAAAGACTGGCTTCAGGATGAATCACTTGGTACAAATAATTTTTTCATTTTTAAATTTTTTAATATTTTGCTATTTTTATTAGTTACACTTTTAAATCCATTTGTGTTTCATGAATGTGCTTGTAAAATCAGTTATGCATTTTCTTCACATTAGCTACCAAACAGTTTTTTTTTATTTTTTGAAAAGAGAATTAATGTTTGAATTATTTCTGATTGTATATTGTTATTAAATATACATTCACAGATGTTTGGCTGTTTGAATGTATATATGTAGCTGTATGACTAATGCTTCTCTCTCTACCTTTCAGCCAAACCCCGTAAATATGCATATTTCTCAGGGGCATTTGGTCTCCCTCTCGTGAATTCTGTTGCCCTGGCTGTAGTATTAATACTCAAAGCAGGTAAATACTCTAGAAATTTTTCCTCCTTATAATTTACTTTTTACTGTGTAAACATCCTCTAAACAATGCAACTAAATTGTACAAACCCTTTAGGAAATACTACGTGGATTCCTATATTTTAATATCTGTCACTTACTGCTGATTTACTGACCTCAGCTCTCAGTGATTTTTGTGATCATGTCATTTCAGACACAGGAAAACAGCCATTGGACCTGCGGCTGATTGTCCTGATTTCTGGGTCTGTCTTCCTCTTTGGCTGGCTTGTTATTCAGATGTCTGCATACTGTAAGTATAACAGAGATATGATGCATAACTTACCATAAAGGCTGAATATGTGAACTGGGACTTTTCCAGCATGTTGACAGCTTTCCATTAATTGTTTACATCTCCCCATGTTCAAGTCAGAGAGACAGGAGCAAGAAAGGCAGTAAACCAGTATAAACACTAATCATACAGAAAACTGAGTGATCACTCAGTAATTAATGAATAACGATATTGAATTTAAAAATGAGTACTCAGAGTGACACTTTATCTGACCTGTGTTTCCTGTATCTATCATGGATGAATTGTATATAATTTGTAACCACATTATATTATTTATTCGCCACACTGTATGGCATAGAAGCGTGGCATCAAAGAATTCCATATTGATGTCTTACTATTTTGAGCTCCTGCATAGTTAATAGTTTCTTTTTTAATTTAATTACAGGTTTGGCCCAAAAAAAAAAGTGAGTAGACATTTTTGATTAAATCACTCCATCCATCCATCCATCCATCCATCCATCAATCAATCCTTCCATTCATCCATTCATCCATCCATCATGGTGAGCCTGTCACCTGTCACAGGAAGCACAGGGCACAAGGCAGGGGACACCCTGGGCAGGATGCCAGTCCGTCACAGAGCAAACACACACATTCACATATGATGGGACATTTAGAGATGCCAGTTGGCCTAACCTCATGTTTTGGGACTGGGAGGAAACCGGAGTATCTGGGGAAACATGGGGAGAGAAAGTAAACTACACAGAGCCCAAGCGGGGGGGCGTGAGGTGCCAGTGTGACCCACTGAGTCACCACGTAAACTACACAGAGCCCAAGCCGGGAGGTGTGAGGTGCCAGTGTGACCCACTGAGTCACCACGTAAACTACACAGAGCCCAAGCCGGGAGGTGTGAGGTGCCAGTGTTACCCACTGAGTCACCACGCAAACTACACAGAGCCCAAGCCGGGAGGTGTGAGGTGCCAGTGTTACCCACTGAGTCACCACGTAAACTACACAGAGCCCAAGCCGGGGGGTGTGAGGTGCCAGTGTTACCCACTGAGTCACCACGCAAACTACACAGAGCCCAAGTGGGGAGGTGTGAGGTGCCAGTGTTACCCACTGAGTCACCACGCAAACTACACAGAGCCCAAGCCTGGGGGCGTGAAGTGCCAGTGTTACCCACTGAGTCACCACGTAAACTACACAGAGCCCAAGCCGGGGGGCGTGAGGTGTCAGTGTTACCCACTGAGTCACCACGTAAACTACACAGAGCCCAAGCCGGGAGGAGTGAGGTGCCAGTGTTACCCACTGAGTCACCACGTAAACTACACAGAGCCCAAGCCGGGGGGCGTGAGGTGCCAGTGTTACCCACTGAGTCACCACGTAAACTACACAGAGCCCAAGCCGGGGGGCGTGAGGTGCCAGTGTTACCCACTGAGTCACCACGCAAACTACACAGAGCCCAAGCCTGGGGGCGTGAAGTGCCAGTGTTACCCACTGAGTCACCACGCAAACTACACAGAGCCCAAGCCTGGGGGCGTGAAGTGCCAGTGTTACCCACTGAGTCACCACGCAAACTACACAGAGCCCAAGCCTGGGGGCGTGAAGTGCCAGTGTTACCCACTGAGTCACCACGCAAACTACACAGAGCCCAAGCCTGGGGGCGTGAAGTGCCAGTGTTACCCACTGAGTCACCACGTAAACTACACAGAGCCCAAGCCGGGGGGTGTGAGGTGCCATTGTTACCCACTGAGTCACCACGTAAACTACACAGAGCCCAAGCCGGGGGGCGTGAGGTGTCAGTGTTACCCACTGAGTCACCACGTAAACTACACAGAGCCCAAGCCGGGGGGTGTGAGGTGCCAGTGTTACCCACTGAGTCACCACGTAAACTACACAGAGCCCAAGCCGGGGGGTGTGAGGTGCCAGTGTTACCCACTGAGTCACCACGTAAACTACACAGAGCCCAAGCCGGGGGGTGTGAGGTGCCAGTGTTACCCACTGAGTCACCACGTAAACTACACAGAGCCCAAGCCGGGGGGTGTGAGGTGCCAGTGTTACCCACTGAGTCACCACGTAAACTACACAGAGCCCAAGCCGGGGGGTGTGAGGTGCCAGTGTTACCCACTGAGTCACCACGTAAACTACACAGAGCCCAAGCCGGGGGGTGTGAGGTGCCAGTGTTACCCACTGAGTCACCACGTAAACTACACAGAGCCCAAGCCGGGGGGTGTGAGGT
The DNA here is from genome assembly GCF_048594095.1 of Paramormyrops kingsleyae. Taxonomy (NCBI): domain Eukaryota; kingdom Metazoa; phylum Chordata; class Actinopteri; order Osteoglossiformes; family Mormyridae; genus Paramormyrops; species Paramormyrops kingsleyae. Next base: position 11,767,368 of record NC_132808.1, on the reverse strand, counting down.
GCCAGTGTTACCCACTGAGTCACCACGTAAACTACACAGAGCCCAAGCCCGGAGGTGTGAGGTGCCAGTGTTACCCACTGAGTCACCACGTAAACTACACAGAGCTCAAGCCGGGGGGTGTGAGGTGCCAGTGTTACCCACTGAGTCACCACGTAAACTACACAGAGCCCAAGCCGGGGGGTGTGAGGTGCCAGTGTTACCCACTGAGTCACCACGTAAACTACACAGAGCCCAAGCCGGGGGGTGTGAGGTGCCAGTGTTACCCACTGAGTCACCACGTAAACTACACAGAGCCCAAGCCGGGGGGTGTGAGGTGCCAGTGTTACCCACTGAGTCACCACGTAAACTACACAGAGCCCAAGCCGGGGGGTGTGAGGTGCCAGTGTTACCCGCTGAGTCACCACGTAAACTACACAGAGCCCAAGCCGGGGGGTGTGAGGTGCCAGTGTTACCCGCTGAGTCACCACGTAAACTACACAGAGCCCAAGCCGGGGGGTGTGAGGTGCCAGTGTTACCCGCTGAGTCACCACGCAAACTACACAGAGCCCAAGCCGGGGGGTGTGAGGTGCCAGTGTTACCCGCTGAGTCACCACGTAAACTACACAGAGCCCAAGCCGGGGGGTGTGAGGTGCCAGTGTTACCCACTGAGTCACCACGTAAACTACACAGAGCCCAAGCCGGGAGGTGTGAGGTGCCAGTGTTACCCACTGAGTCACCACGTAAACTACACAGAGCCCAAGCCGGGGGGTGTGAGGTGCCAGTGTTACCCACTGAGTCACCACGTAAACTACACAGAGCCCAAGCCGGGAGGTGTGAGGTGCCAGTGTTACCCACTGAGTCACCAGGCAAACTACACAGAGCCCAAGCCGGGGGGTGTGAGGTGCCAGTGTTACCCACTGAGTCACCACGTAAACTACACAGAGCCCAAGCCCGGAGGTGTGAGGTGCCAGTGTTACCCACTGAGTCACCACGTAAACTACACAGAGCTCAAGCCGGGGGGTGTGAGGTGCCAGTGTTACCCACTGAGTCACCACGTAAACTACAAAGACATCCACTGCATCGTCTCCTTATGTGTTAACATGCTACATTTTTGGCAGACTTACCGGGTGCCATATTACAGGGTTTTGTTTAGTTATACTTATTGCATCATATTTGATGTTGTAGATATTTCATTGATCACAGTTCAGCTCCTTTATCCAGCTTTTGTACGGGGACCATACCCTTAATTGAAATCCTGTTACTAATTATATTTGATAGAATTACCTAAATTTAAGGTGATATTGGGCATACATAAGATAAACATATTGACATATGAAATACTGACAAATCTCTGCTGCAATAACTATATTATCTTTTCCTTAGATTAACAAAAGTGTTCGCCCTTCTTCAGATACACAAAGATCTTGAGCCAGAACAGGTAATAATAATAATAATAATAATACATTTGATTTATCTAGTGCTTTTCAGGATCTCAGAGATGCTTACATAGAATAAAGGAAACAGATAAAACAGCAAACCGTATTATGGATAAGGAACGTCATAGGCTTGAGCAAAGAGACAGGTTTTTAACTTGTGTTTGAAATCTGAGACCAAGATCAACAGACTAATAGCAGTAGGGAGGGAGTTCCATCGTTGGAGAGCTAGACAGGAAAATGCGTGGTCACCATAGCTATGGAGTTTGGAAGGAGGGCATGAGGAGAGAGACAGAGGAGGAGGATCTAAGAGTGCAGGGAGGCTGATAGGGGAGAAGCAGTTCAGACAGATAAGATGGGGCTTGGTTGTTGAGAACTTTGAATGTCAAAAGTATTTTGAAGTGGATGCATTATTTCATAGGGAGCCACTGAAAGCTCTGAAGTATGGGAGTGATGTGTTTGTAGGAGTGAATGTGGGTGAGGAGGCGGGCAGCAAAGTTCTGAACTATTTGGAGTTTACGGATTGATTTACCAGTAATACCAGCGAGTAATGAGCAGCAATCTAGATGACTTGAGATAAAGGCATGAATAAGGGACTCAGCCGGAGAGTTGGAAAGGAAAGGCATAAGCTGGGTGATGATGTGAAGATGGAAGTAAGCTGTTTTTACTATGGAACACGTGTGCATCAAATGAGAGGGTTGGGTCAAAGGTAACACCAAGGTTATGATCCAGAGGAGAGGGGGAAACTGGTGTGGTCCAATTGGAGGGTAATCGGCCTGATTTTCTTAGGTATGGATTTTGTTCCAATGACAATTCCGTCTTATAACTGTTGAGTTTTAGAAAATTTTGGCTCATCCATTGTTTCATTTCAGAAACACATGATTCAATGTGTGCAAGTGGCAGGTTGTTTGTGGAGCTGGTACTGAAGTAGACCTGGGTGTCGTCGGCATAGATATGGAAATTTAGGTTAATGCAGTGAATGATCTGACCCAGGGGTCGAATGTAAACAATGAAGAGCAGGACAGAGCCCTGGGGGACGCAAGGTGTGATCACTCATGTGTCTGATTTATGACCTGATAGGGTAAGTAAATGTTTCCTGTCAGTGCGATTGGAGATAAATCAATCAAGCACTGCCCCACAAACTCCTTGCTTGTGGAGTCTGTGTATTAACCGTCTGGGGATGAGCACATTGTCGGCAATGCAGCGTATTTTTCACGTCTATTTCAGTTTATATCTCGTTGAAATCTTTATGTAGAATCATGAAAAAACGCTGACTAAATCCGTAATCTGTCTTCTTTTCAAAACGTCCATTGTCAGAAATATTAAAGTTTTTTAAATTAGGTTAAATCAGCAAAAAAAATAAACCATGTCACCGTACTTTGTTTTACCTGCATCGGGGGCGTGTAGTAGCGCCCTCACTTTGAAGGTCACATTCTAAATAACTGCATAACCATGTATTCATATAGAATTCACATGGTAATTTGATGAACAGCGCAACGGTGAAACGCGATCCAGATACATCCCCATCAGCGCCATAAAAGGGGGGAGGGATGTGACCAGGAGTGAATGGCTCATTCATACACATGAGAGCTCCTAAATATTCAATGGAAGGAGGCCAGAAATAGTGACATGAGTTAGGTTTTCCTTATTTATTTATCTATTTAACTGAATGTTGCAACTACACCATTTAGTCATCTTCATGTAGCCAAGACTTTGCTGATCAGATATCTGGGATCAAAACACTGCCAGCATTGCTTACTATGTACTTTTTATAGTGTTTCTGCAAGTGTTCCAAACTGCATTTTGCAATGTGTATACTTTGATGTCAGATTGCAAACGTAACATGAATCTGACATATTTACAATATACATTAAAATTAAGATGAGTGTAATGCTAAAACAAATATATTAGAAATAATTTATTTGTCATGAATTAAGTTTATGATATTGAATGAAATGTGTGACCATGCCCCAGTCAGTGAAAGTGTGTTCCCTACCCAGAGGGTTAAAATAGGGTGAGAGACTGTGTCGAAAGCCACGCTTAAGTCAAGCAGAAGTAGAAGGCTTATGGCACAAATGTCTGTTGCAACAAGTAGGTTATTTTAGACTTTAACTAAAGCAATTTCTGTACTGTGAATCTGGCGGAAACCGGACTAAAGTGGTTCAAGGAGGCTATTTTTTTGAAGATAGGCAAGAAGCTGTGAGTAGGCTATATGTTCCAAAGATTTTGAAAAGAAAGGGAGATTAGAAATGGGGCAGTAGTTGGCAAGGTTAGTTGGGTCAAGACCAGGCTTTTTATGGATATGGGTGACAGACATTACATGGGTTTAGGGATAGATTAAAGGGTGGTGAGGAAGGGATCGAGCACCGGGAGACATTTCTTAATTAGGGGTGTAGGAGGAAGGTCAAGAGAGCAAGTGGCAAAATTTGCAACATTGATTATGTTGTCACAAACCTCAGAGATAATAACAGAAGATATGTTGATTAGACAGCTAGGTGGAGCTATCACACTGAGTGAAAACTAAAAAAACTGAGTCAGCATTTGAGTGGTTTGTGTCAAGAGAGGCATAGATAGCAGTAATTTTTAAGTTGAAAAATTCAAGGAAAGCATTACAGATTTCCAGGGTAGCAGAAATATTTATCAAGGGCTTTGCAGAGTCTCTTCACATTAGGAAACAGACGACGTGGGTTACTTTAATTGCTGTTTATGAGATTGGAGTAGTAGACAGGTTTAGCAGTATGTAAGGCATCCTTATAGCAAGTCCTGTGTTCTTTATAGTCCTCAACATGGGCAGCAAGGTGGGTTTTCTTGAGTAGTTGCTCAAGTCTATGGCCTTTCTGTTTCATGGAACAAAGCTCAGGAGTATACCAAGGGGCAGGGGCAGAAAATGGCACCAGTTTGGTTTTCAAGGGGGCAACAGAATCTCAAGTCAGATAGCACTGTGTTGAGAATGGAGGCGAATTCATCAGGGGAGGAAGGGGTTTACAGTGGGGAAAATAAGTATGGAACGCGTCAACATTGTTCACAGTAAATATATTTCTAATGGGGCTATTGACATGAAATTTACACTAGATGTCTGTAACAACTCAAGTAATCCATACATACAAAGAAACCAAAACAAATAAGTCCAAACAATGAAGTTATGTGTAATAAAGTGAAATGACACAGGGGATAAGTATTTAACACATGAAGAAAAAGGGGGTGCAAAAGGCACGGAAAGTCAAGAAACCAGCTGAAATCTGTCAGTATTTAGAAAGCAATCCTGCCCCCTATCAGTGCAAATTAATATCATCTGGTTTAGTCCTAAATGACGGCTTATGAAAAGGTTTCTCATTACCAAGGTGTCACAAAAGAAGCATTTCATGATACGTAAAAGCAAAGACCTTCGCAACCTGATTGTTGCAAAACATACTGATGGCATTGGTTACAGACGTATTTCTAAACTTCTGAATGTTCCAGTGAGCACTGTTGGGGCCGTAGTCCGGAAGTGGAAAGCAGAGGTGGAGATTTCAGGTCCAAAATATAGTCTGCTCAGATGAGAACAAAATTGAACTCTTTGGATCTCGTAGCACACACCATGTTTGGAGGAGAAACGGCACTGCACATCACCCCAAAAACACCATACCAACAGTGAAGTTTGGGGGTGGGAACATCATGGTGTGGGGCTGCTTTTCAGCATAAAGCACTGGCAGACTTCAAATAATTCAAGGAAGGATGAATTGAGAAATATACTGAGGCATTCTTTATGAGAATCTGCTGCCATCTACCAGGGTGCTGAAGATGAAATGAGGGTGGACATTTCAGCAAGACAATGATCCCAAACACACAGCCAAGGAAACTCTCAGCTGGTTTCAGAGAAAGAAAATAAAACTGGTAGAATGACCCAGCCAATCACCTCACTTGAATCCAATTGAAAATCTATGGAAAGAACTGAAGATCAGAGTTCATAGGAGAGGCCCCGGAACCTTCAAGATTTAAAGACAGTTTGTGTGGAAGAATGGGCCAAAATCACACCTGAGCAATGCATGCAACTAGTTTCCATACAGGAGGCGTCTTGAAGCTGTCATTACCAACAAAGGCTTTTCTACTAAGTATTAAATAAATTTCAGTAAGCATGCAATACTTATTTCCTGTGACCTTTCACTTTATTACACATAACTTAATTTATGCACTTTGTAATTGTGGATTACTTGGGTTGTTACTGACATCTGGTGTAAATTTTATGTCAATAACCCCATAAGAAATATATTTATTGAAAAAATGTTTCACGTTCAATACTTATTTTTCCTGTTGTATTTGGTGGACACAGCTGCAGAAATAACTTGGGACAAGATGGAAGAGTCGACAGAGTTTGTGTTACAGAATGAAATACGCCCTTTACCAGGCTGATGAGCAAAAAGTAGTGTGAAAGAAATCCAGATGGACATGTGGTCAGAGAAAGAAAAAAACAGAGCAGTGCAGGTTGGAGATGGACACACTAAGTCAAATGTGTGGCCTTTACAGTGGGCAGGGAATGACACATGCTGTGTAATATGGTGGCAGTTAAGCAGTGGAAGGAAATCATCTGAAGTCTTATAGTCAGGTTGATTAGCATGAATATTAACCTCACCACAACGCAGCAGACACAAGGAGAGAGAGAATGAAGTGGTAAGGAGTTCAGAGAGAAATGTAGGGCAGTGTTTTGGTGTACGGTTATTCAGCAGTGCTGTAACAGAGCAGGGTAATTTAAATGCAAGATATTCAAAAGATTTAACTGTAGTGAGATTAACTTCAGTGATTTTGAGATTGTAGGATGAGGTTTACATGTGAGGTGTAGCTAAAATTAGGGGGAGTGGATTGATCCAGGGCATAAAAATCACATGGATGGCTGCTGGGTTTCGGTGAGAAACAGCATGTCAACATTATTATCCATGATTGGTCTGGGTAAAGAGTTTGAATGGAGTCTGTTGAGGTAGAGGAAGAGCCCTTATTATGACTCCAGCACATAGGAACATGTCAGTACATTCTCCATGGTCACGGGCCCTTGTTGTTAAGCACAGGTGGTTCTTTGTGGTCAGTGTAATAGTACATACTATCAGGGTCATAGGCTTAGGTGTTGGTGAAATCTGCCAGTGTGAAATGTGTTAACTGACTCTCTTAATACTTTTGTAGCGATTACATGACAGTCATGAGATGGAAGTCCTGTCACCCACTGATCCCAAAGAACTGAACACAGCAGGTAAGAGAAAAGACTCTGTTATTCTGTGATTTGTTATAATGGACAGAATCCCTGAATCTTCCCATGCTGATACCTGTCATTTCATGTCAGTGCGATTCTGAAGTAGGAAGCTGGCTTCTCCCCAGCTGTATCAATAATAAGCGCTGTGAATGTTTTAAGTTTCAATTCTGAAGTAGGAAGCTGGCTTCTCCCCAGCTGTATCAATAATAAGCGCTGTGAATGTTTTAAGTTTCAATTCTGAAGTAGGAAGCTGGCTTCTCCCCAGCTGTATCAATAATAAGCGCTGTGAATGTTTTAAGTTTCAATTCTTAAGTAGGTGCTGTAGCTGCTGGGTTGTAGACTGTTGGTAATTCCAACATTTCATCAATGTTTGGTTACATTAACACTAATATAATGTCATCTGAACGGTAAATATCGCTTCATGGCCACTGCATGTATTTGATGAAGCACATTAATGTGGACCTTCTGCAGGGATCACATGACAATGAGGAGACTGAAGCATTGTTCCCCTGATCCCAATGGACCAAACACAGAGGAACAAGAACTCTGTGATTCTCAGGGTTCCTGACATTTATACCACTTCGGATCCAAGGACACTGTTACCTGATTTTGCAGTTTACTTTAAAGGAATAAGGAAGATATTTTCTTAAAATATGTATGAGAGTCGATGTATTTCATTTGCTGCTATGATTGTTGGAATGTAAACCATTTTTAAATGCTTAGTCACATTAAATCCAGTCCTGTAACCTGATAGGTAAATTCCATTTCATGGTGACTACATTACTTATTTGACAGAAAAGGAATATAAAATGTGGCAACTAACACTTTTGCAGAAAGAGAGGAGAGCAGTGCATTGCTGCACCCACCACACCACAAACCACCTCAGGGATGAGAACCTGAGTGCAGCCATGTGGCGGGTGATACCTCAGCACCACACTAGTCCAAATGTAACAATGTGAGTTTTTCTGGAGGCTGGAGTGCCGATCCTGCCACCAACCCCCAAGTAATTCCCTGTAAGTTGGAGGACCTCCTCATAGGGCTGGATGTGGATTAACATCATACCCAAGATGAAGTGATTGCAGGTTAATTGCCTTGCTCAAGGGCCAGTGTTGGGAAGATTACTTTGGAAATGTAATTCGTTACAATTACAAGTTACTCTATTTAAAATGTAATAGTAGTGTAACTATTTCAATTACTATATGAAAGTAATGTAACTAATTACATTTGATTGCTTTTTGATTACTTTTCTAAATTATGAATGAATATTCTCATCTGTTAACCATTGTGAAATTTTGTAACCTGGCAGTGTTTACCTTACAGCAAACTCCTTTCAATACATGAATTAACATTATAATTGATCAATTTAATAAAGATACCAAACATACCATACATACCATATAGGCCTAATAATGATTTTAAACAATGGGTAAGAATAGATCCTCACTTCATACTCAGTGAACACCCAGATTCAAATATAGCTAAAATGTCAAAAAAAATGTTAAAACTCAGCCTACAGTTATTAAATTCTAATGTGTTTTCATACCCAGCAAACATGCAGACATTGGCCCCATGTGGGCAGACTAAGGGCAACGTGGGCTTGGGCAACCCATTTAGATACCACAGTGGCCCCATGTGGCAGTTGCTAGTAGGGGCCCACATAAATATTACAGCAGTGGCCCACAGTGGGTTAATTGAAGGCAGCCCGATTTCAGTCAGAAGTCAGGAGGTCCCTCATTGGCCCAGTGTTAGATTGGTAGTTCTGGGCCAATGTAATGACTGCCCTGATTTTAAAAGTGAGCATTAAACAATTATAATTCATTAATTAATTTCAGTTAAAATATTTTTTATTTTTCTTATTTTATTTTTTAATTTAATATAATATAGTTTTCGAAAAGCGCATATGCCTTTATGTATCCCATGCTATAATGTTTTTTTACCTCACGCCATGGAGGTAGTTTTTGAGGGAATTTGTGAGGGAGTTTTGGCAGGCAGGCGTGAATTGTCAGAAGGTAATTCTTTTTTTGATGTTTTTTTTGATGCTCCTGTTGCTGGTTATTTGCTAGTTATTTGCCTGTTGCTGTTGCTGGTTATTTGCTATTTACATGTATTTTAACATATTATTTATCTTACCAGTAAAAAATTCTTGACAGTTTAAAATTTCCTGTCAGAAAGTTATCAGATTAGATTGCTAGTTAATGTACGTCTCAGTACACATTGGTGTGCAGCGGTTGTTAAATCATTGTGTTCAGTTTGTTTTTTAAAGTAGGCCTATCAATTTTTCCGTATTTTCATAGGGGTGCTAGTTTAGCCTTTCGGTTTAAGTTTTATAAGAAGTATTGTCTGTCTTTGACTCCTCCCACAGATCAATGCAATTTGCGGCCACTGCAATTTCAAGTCGGTTCCATGAGCTTAACGTTTGAAACAAAATGGTAACTCTTTCGGCCACTGATGGTAAAAGCGGTATCAATCAGCCAGTTGTGAGAGAGGCTGCGTCCCCAGATCTGCAAGTACTGACTCTCACCATTGCAAAAAAGCTTTTGCCTATAAGATATTATTACCACACGTTGAATTTCCTTAGATCAGGGTTATTCAACTCACGGTCCTCAAGGTCTGAGTACTGCTGGTTTATCAGCCTTCCTTTACCTGTCAGTCAGGTGTGAAGCCTCTGACCAATCAGAATCAGTAATTATTAAACAACTACCTGGGAGAACTGAAAACACGGTTTGGATTTGGAATCGAGGTCCAGAGTTGAAGAACCCTGCCTTAGATTCATTCAGATGGTTATTTACAGTATAGGGCTCGCAACCGCTCAAAAGCATTATTATTAAGCTTCGCACAGAATGGCAAATTCTATTTTAAAAAATGTTGCACTGTAAAGCCCTGCTTAGGTCAGTTTCCAAATTTAAGTGCCTGTTGTGTTACAAGGTATTGTGTATTTAAATTAATATAATTTTAGCTGTTTTTAATTTGATATTTTTGTTTATTTGTTAATACACAATTAATTTCTTTGCATGAATTAATACAACAGACATTAAGCATACAGACTCCTGAGCTGAAGTTTGTCTTCTGGTTTGGTTTTTGATTCTGAAACTGTTACTGAGTAACTGTACTGTACTGTAGTTACTGTTGGTGCTCTTTTTTTAATTTCTTTGACTAAAAATAAAATTCAAAAATTATACATAATGCATAATGTGTATTTCTCTCTCTTTCTGTGCGTGTGTGTGTGTGCGCGCATGTCTGTAATGTGTATGTGTATTTTTGTATGTATGTATACAGTATACACTCACCTAAAGGATTATTAGGAACACCATACTAATACGGTGTTTGACCCCTTTTCGCCTTCAGAACTGCCTTAATTCTACGTGGCATTGATTCAACAAGGTGCTGAAAGCATTCTTTAGAAATGTTGGCCCATATTGATAGGATAGCATCTTGCAGTTGATGGAGATTTGTGGGATGCACATCCAGGGCACGAAGCTCCCGTTCCACCACATCCCAAAGATGCTCTATTGGGTTGAGATCTGGTGACTGTGGGGACCATTTTAGTACAGTGAACTCATTGTCATGTTCAAGAAACCAATTTGAAATGATTCGAGCTTTGTGACATGGTGCATTATCCTGCTGGAAGTAGCCATCAGAGGATGGGTACATGGTGGTCATAAAGGGATGGACATGGTCAGAAACAATGCTCAGGTAGGCCGTGGCATTTAAACGATGCCCAATTGGCACTAAGGGGCCTAAAGTGTGCCAAGAAAACATCCCCCACACCATTACACCACCACCACCAGCCTGCACAGTGGTAACAAGGCATGATGGATCCATGTTCTCATTCTGTTTATGCCAAATTCTGACTCTACCATTTGAATGTCTCAACAGAAATCGAGACTCATCAGACCAGGCAACATTTTTCCAGTCTTCAACTGTCCAATTTTGGTTAGCTCGTGCAAATTGTAGCCTCTTTTTCCTATTTGTAGTGGAGATGAGTGGTACCCGGTGGGGTCTTCTGTTGTTGTAGCCCATCCGCCTCAAGGTTGTGCGTGTTGTGGCTTCACAAATGCTTTGCTGCATACCTCATAAGAACATAAGAACATAAGAACTATACAAACGAGAGGAGGCCATTCGGCCCATCGAGCTCGCTTGGGGAGAACTTAACTAATAGCTCAGAGTTGTTAAAATCTTATCTAGCTCTGATTTAAAGGAACCCAAGGATTCAGCTTGCACTACGTTATCAGGAAGACTATTCCATACTCTGACTACATGCTGTGTAAAGAAGTGCTTCCTTAAATCCAGTTTGAAATGTTCTCCCGCTAATTTCCACCTATGGCCATGAGTTCTTGTATTTGAACTAATGCTGAAGTAACTATTCGGTTGAACAGCATCCAAACCTGTTAGAATCTTATAGACCTGGATCATGTCCCCCCTCAGTCTCCTTTGCTTGAGGCTGAACAGATTTAGCTCAAATAACCTTTCCTCGTATGACATTCCTCTAAGACCTGGAATCATTCTTGTGGCCCTACGCTGCACCTTTTCTAAGGCCGCTATGTCCTTTTTAAGATATGGTGACCAAACCTGTACACAATATTCTAGGTGAGGTCTCACCAAGGAATTGTATAATCTTAGCATTACCTCCCTTGACTTAAACTCCACACACCTGGAGATATACCCCAACATCCTATTGGCCTTTTTTATTGCTTTTTTATTAAACCTCGGTTGTAACGAGTGGTTATTTCAGTCAAAGTTGCTCTTCTATCAGCTTGAATCAGTCAGCCCATTCTCCTCTGACCTCTAGCATCAACAAGGCATTTTCGCCCACAGGACTGCCGCATACTGGATGTTTTTCCCTTTTCACACCATTCTTTGTAAACCCTAGAAATGGTTGTGCGTGAAAATCCCAGTAACTGAGCAGATTGTGAAATACTAAGACCGGCCCGTCTGGCACCAACAACCATGCCACGCTCAAAATTGATTAAATCACCTTTCTTTCCCATTCTGACATTCAGTTTGGAGTTCAGGAGATTGTCTTGACCAGGACCACACCCCTAAATGCATTGAAGCAACTGCCATGTGATTGGTTGATTAGATAATTGCATTAATGAGAAATTGAACAGGTGTTCCTAATAATCCTTTAGGTGAGCGTATATACATTTTACATATGTGATATATATTATATACATTTATAAATATATATATTTTATATACAGTACTGTATATATATTATATTCAGAGTTCGGTAGTATCTGACTACATGTACTGTAATCTGGATTATGTAATCAGATTGCAAAATGTAAGAGTAATGTAACTATAATCAGACCAGATTACATGGCAAAAATGTGTATTCAGATTACAGTTACATTGTCAAGGATTACTTGATTACATTTTGATTATTTAAAAAATGGTTATTTTTTCAATATTCCAATGATATTTACTTTATCAACTTGAAGCGAACTAGTAGCTACTAGAGGTAAATCTTCAGCCAATTTCACTGTTTTTTTATGAATCAAACTGCAATGGTTGGAGGACATAGAAGATGAAGATGAAAAACTCAAGCAGCCGCAGCAGTTCAGTGCCCGTTGGAAAAACAGCCTACCATTCCTGGCAATATCACCATCATTTCAAGTTTATAAACATACAGGACAAAAATATTAATGTCAATTGCAATTTTGCGCAGACCAAAAATACAGCAAACTTTCAACCGCAAAGACATCAACGTCTAATTTAAAAGATGTTTTGAAACACTTTCTTGTGTAATTTTATGTATTTGTTAAATATATATTTTTGGTTGAGTTAATTTCTTTAGTATGATGTGCATCATTTTCAGTAAATGATTTTGAATTAATCCCAAAGTATTCAGATTACGTTACATTTCTTATGGAATCCATCTGATCATATGAACCCAAATATTACACGAAAAAAGAAGGAAAAAAAACTAGGACGGCTCAGATACTCCTATTCACTCGTTTACTATAGCTCCAAACACGTTAGCATACATAACTGAAATTATATTCACTTAATTATCATTGTCGAAACCTTGATATACACATTATAGTACAAACATTGATGTTAACACGTGACACTAACTTTAGTCGCTAAAACTTACCTCTCAAGAGATGGTGGCATCACAGCTCCAGGATGCTTGAGTCTCAGATGCGTCATGGTGGAGCTGCCGTGAAAAGAAAGCATAATCTGCGTTCAACTTTTTTTTCTTTTTCGGTGTAGTGCTCCCACACTGTCTCGATTTTTTTCCATCTCCCTCTCCCTCCTCTTTCCGACTCACCTATGCAACCACGTTTATTTTTCTCTGCATTCTTCTTCTCCGCAGACGTTCTTCTTCATTGGTACAACTGTGTGGAGTCTTGACAAGCAATAACAAAAAACAGTGATCGCGTAAATCAAAAATAACAAAACAAGATTCTTGTTGTAGAAATGCTTAGGGTGTTTTATTTAAAATAACTAAGATGGCCGTGGGTGCGGCAGTGCGTGCTGGAAGTGCTGCAAATACCCAAACTAAATCTGCGATTTTTAGCTACAAAACGACAGATGGCAAAGTGATAGTGAAGGATGAGTTCTTGAACTTTATTGTTGTGAAGATGAGAACCCTGTCTGAGGACGAGGTTGTTTTACTGGCCTCAAACAATTTCTCTTCCGAATGGATTGAGGAGTCCAAGCGGCTGTTGTTCGAGATGTGCATGACTTCCATACGTTGCGTTAAACATAAAGGTCCTCAAAAGGATGTGAACAACATCAAAGACTGTCTCAGGGTGCTTAATGAGTGCGTCGAAAATATTCGTAGATTTGTGTCGCATTACCTGGATGAACTTCCACCTGTGGAGTTTGGCAACATGAATGCCTCTGCCTTACTCAGCAGAATGGAGCAGCTGAGTTTAGAGGTGTCCAGGATCGTTGGATCACGGCAGTGGAGAGGCTCTGCGGAACACCTGCTGCAGAAGGAGGACGCTCGGGAGCCAATGGAACCTGCTCATCAGTCACACGAACAGGGCTTGGATAACTTGCCGCAGTGCCCAGTGTGGAGACCTTATAGAGAGGAAAGGAAAGCGTAAACCCCAGAAACTTCATAATGTAGCGGCTCAGCCCAGTGACGGAGTTCTCCCATCCCGTCTACAATGTGATCAACAAAGGAAATTTGGTGTAATTGGTACCGGCTCTGACAACAATATTCCGGTGGTGAAAACCAAGTTGGTGAGTGTTTTTGCAACGAGATTTTCTCCTGATCTTGATGCGGAAATCTTAAGCTCATACTTGAGTGAGAAACTGGATAAGTGACATGTCGGAGGATTGTCACAAGCAGCAAAATATGGATCGTTTCACGTCACTGCGGAATGTGAAGGAGTAATTTATATGTATAATCCTCAACTCTGGCCAGCGGGGATCTATTTTCGCCGATACTTTGAGGCCCACGGGCCTAGAGAAGGCAGTGGCAGCGGGGTCGGCACTCCTAGAGGTAGGACTGATACGTAACGGCAGTGTTTGGAATCTCACACACTTGTCGCCCTGCAGGGGAGCAGCTACCAGATGGTTGTTGGAGGCAAGCAAAAATAATTGAATATCAAAATTAGCTCGTATAATGTGTGAGGACTCCCTGTAGGGCAGAGTGGAGCTGATAAATCACGCCGTTTAATTGTGAATAAACTCTTGGAGTCGTGTGATATTCTGTGTGGTCAAGAGACATTTTTACCAAAACAAGATCTAGAAAATCTGAACTTTCCGCATAAAGTCTTCCATGGAGTAGGTGAATCTACCACTGATCTGAGCTCCAGAATAGTTAGTGGCAGAATACCTGGTGGTGTTGCAGTTTTTTGGCATAAAAAGTATGATCAGCTGGTTAAGGTGGTCAGACTGAATGTTGACTGGGCTATAGGAATTGGATTTTTTGGCGAAGATAAAAACGTCATCATCCTCAATATCTACACTCCTTATGATTGTCCCCAGAATGAAGATGTATATCTCAACAGACTGGCTTATGTTATGACCTTTATTCAGGACAATGCTTCCACATGTGTTTTTATTGTGGGTGATATGAATGCGGATGTATCCGATGGCAACTCCTTATTTTCAAATCATTTGTTGCAGTGCTGCTCTGATAATGGTCTGTTTCACTGGATCACTGCGTCAGTACAGCAGATGCACATAATACCACAGAGTCCATGAGGAGTAATTAAGTTTGCCACTACTGATCATATCCCTTTTCTTTAACAATGTATTGGGGTGATGTACCTGCAGTTTTGTGTGTGAATACTGACATGTGCGAGGGGAAAATATACTGGTCTAATTTATCAGAGGTGGACTGTATAGCATACCTGGCTCAGTTTGACAACTTGCTGGGTAAGATTGAGCTCCCAAAAGAGGCAGCTGCCTGTTGTGACACTAATTGCAAAAACCCTCAACATGGGGTTGCGTTGTGCTCTCTGTATGAGAATGTGATGTAGTCCCTTCTTGTCTCAAGCAGGTTTCTGTGTAAGACCAAGAGGTATAAAGCCAAACCAGTGTGGGATGGATATGTTGAAGAGCTCCATGCGGAGGCTAGAGGGGCCTTTAAGGATTGGGCTGAGGCAGGCTGGCAAAAACATGGTCCTCTGTTTGATCATAAGAAATGGATGAACGCCAATTTTAAAATATTACGTTTTATTAAAAGGAATGAAGACACCCTGAGGTCAAATACACTTGCAAGGAAGTTGCAAAAGAAATATGTAAATGATTTCTGGAAAGAAGTTTTAAAAATTTGTCATTCTAAAACACCCTTGCCAGCTAATATTGATGGTGCAAATGGTTCAGAGGAAATTACTCAGATGTTACATTATTGTGAGCTATTCAACTGTGTTAAAAGTTACCCCTTTGTAGTGGATAACACTGAAAATAATGAAGATGTGATAGTCTCTCCACAAGAGGTCTATGATGCAGTTAAGAGTCTAAAGGTCAATAAGGCATGTGGACGAGTAGGAAACTCGTCCCTCTGCTTGCCATCTGTTTTACAGGATTTTCAATTCATGGCCTTTCACCTGACTCCATTGTATCTGTAATATCAGGGCCCTATCTTAAATAAAATGGAAATTTTTATTTTGACCACTGATAATCGATATCGGTACCGGTACTTGGTGTTCGGTACTGATACTCAGCGGTACTTCATTTTGATACCTTGCTCTGAATCTCTGATGCCTGGTTTGTATCAACATAAAAAATACAGTAATAAAAAATAAGCCCCAAACTAATTTCAAACATTGGCAACTATTTATTTTGAACAAACCCTTCCTGAAACAGACCACAAAACTGTAACCAGAAACATTATTTTAACAATTCTTTTTAAGGAAGACAAGCAGGGGCGATTCTAGGTTCAGAGCTTTGGGGGTGCTGAGCACCCAGAGAGCTGCCCAGCAAGGCAAGATACACTTTACTCGTCACAATGCGACTTTTTCCCTGCCTCTCAGTGTACTTTCAATCAAAAGGCAAATAACCAAACCACGTGTACATTTAATAAAATATATGACTATTTAAACACTGATCCAACATTATTCTTGATTGACAGATCATGATCTTCTACTTTTACCTGAATGCCCGTCCTTTTTTTGAAAAAACTTCCTTATATCCATTATGAACCTGGCTGTCTTTCTGTGAAAAATACACACACACTCACACACACACACCAGAAGTTATAAAGTTAATGGGCATCCAGTCAGTTAGCTACCTTAGGTTTAATATTCGGAACATTAAAAAAATAACCAGCTTCTCTCGTTCCATTTCAAAGAGGACTGGTAAAACGGTTGGCAATTTAAGTTTTTAGATTTAGGCTATATAAATTTCAATGGGAGCAACAGGACGGTCAAAATGTTGCTGATTTTCCTACAGAGTAGGGCGGATTGTAGAGTAGCAAACATCGTCAGAAAACGTGTTTTCAACACTGCAGTTTACCTGTAAGGGTAACAGGGCTGTCAAGTTTTGAAGACAGGCAAGAGTGACATTCCACAGGATGCCTTTTCATTGGTTGTTGTGTTGTATTCTACCCAGATACAATAGTACTATTTTCTGACTGGCTATTGTGTAGACCCTTTCTTTTTTTTTGATTGGCTGGTAAGTGACAGGCTCTTGGGGCAAATCTTGTCCGACTTCAACGTCATAGAAGAGGCGTGTTTCATCCGAGTTCCGACTTGGAGAGAAATAATCGAATGTGTCATAATGTCACTCAGCTCAGAATTTCCGAGTTCCGAGAGAAAAACGAACGCACCATTAGACTCCAGCGGAGACACGCTTGTTTTATAGTGAGGCGCTACTGTGCCGCGGTCTGGGGAAAAAATGGGCTCTGCGGCATATTAGCCTACAAATTATTTTTCCGCGTGAGAAATACAATGTGTGGCGGGAGTGCGTGACAAAAGAATGAAAAGAGTGACTGTCACTCTCAATGCGTGACACTTGAGAGCCCTGGGGTAATGTTTTTCAGCTAATAAGAGACATGGTCTGACTCCTACTACCTAACTATATAAAGAAAGAGTTACTGAAGGTTAAATGCAGCTAACATGTCCTGTTTTAAGCCAAGTACTCACACCGCTCCAATGCGTCTCAGCCACCATTGCTGGAGCCAATCAGAGTAGCGGAGAGTGAAGCTGGAACGAACCATTTTTCGGGGCTGGGGGGGGGGGGGTATCTATACTAGTTATTAAAATATTACATCTGAATGATTTTTCATATTTCAATACTGTCTCACATAAACAGCATGAACTGTCAAAAAAAAGTTAGAAATCTTTAGAAATCTTTGGGGGTGCTTTTATTCATTTTGGGGGTGCTGAAGCACCCCCAAAAATGGGCTAAAATCGCCCCTGAAGACAAGTATGTCAACCTTTTCGGGTGAAAGCCGTGCCCGCTCCACACTCACAGTGCCCCCTGCTGTTCAAAACACCCGATCTGAGGAGGCCTGAACACACAGATATTTTTTTGGCCAAGTTAGTGAACAGTGGCATCTGGTCCCTCTTCTGCCACCACAGGATAAGGTTCACTGAGCTGAGGACTGCCGGGTGGCTCCTGTATAGCTGTACCTCCTTCTGGGCCTTTTCAGTGATTGATGGCCCAATCTGCAGTGCAGTCTTGCCTATGTCAGGGTATTGCTCCACAAAGCGCTCTATCATTAGAAAGAGGCTGTTCCATCTCGTCCTGACATCCAAGATGAGGGCATGCTCAGGAAGTCCTTTAGAAGATCACAAAAGCAAACATATAACAGGCATTTATTTTCCCCAGTTATGCATAGCAAGAATAATGTAGACATTTGTGGTAAAGCTTAGAAACAATAATTAAACAAAATAACACTATAGAATAAAATAAAGTAACTAATAAACTCCCATTCCTTTTGTCATTGACCACCATAAACTTACCAAGTAGACTCTGTTTTTCCTTTAGGACAGGTTTGAGTTGTTGTTTATTATGAGTCCACATTCTATCTTATGAATGTGATCACTGCCCTGTGGCACTCATTTACTGCTGTTCTTACGTTACAATTACAATATCAATTTGTTTTTTATAAAAATATCCCTGAACAATAACTAAAACAGATAGTTCACTAATTACCTGAAGCTGCAGTAGAACTTGTCGATGGCGTAGTTTTGATGTTCTCAATATCGATGCTGGCTGCACGGATGATTGTTGGTGCAGGCGCTGTACCTTTAACTGTGGCACTCCGACTATCAACACCAAACATTCATACACCCGTAAACATATTTTATGTTTAACGAGGTGTTTCCTCAAGTAGTCAACGTCGTTTTTTGTTGTCGATGTCATTGATTACGTTGACTAATCGTAGCAGCCCTAATAAATAGATAAATTTATTATGAAAAATCTGAGACATTTGGGTGTTAGAAGTAAGACCTTGAACCCCTGTTCTACCCATTTCATTTTCCAGTATTAGTACCAATAAAAGACACAGAGAAGTTCTGTATTGTAAAACATATGAGGTAGGTAGAAGTCTCTGTGTACTTCCATCAGGTCTGTTCCAGAATGGCTTTTATACTGTGCATTTTGCTTTGGGGCCCGCCGGCAATATGACAAAGTGAAGAGTTTATTATTACCTCGGTCTTGTCTAAGACCGACTCTCAACATTTCTGGAGCCAAGGATGACATGCAATGTGCTCCAAGGTTGGACGATTGCTGTGATGTTCCCCTAGGCACCAGTCCATTAGATCCCGAAATTCTGAAAACAGACAGTGGAGTTGGGACATTATTCAAAGTGAGAAGGCTCTGTCATCAGGCGTGGTCAGTGTGACATTGCTGACACTAACCTTCTGAGACTTCTCTGGGGAAACGCAGAGATTCGGTTTCCTGGCTGCAAGATGGTGCCGATCCACACACCAGGCGGAAGAGCATTTCTCCGATAGCCATGGTGGTGTAGGTGGAATTGAAATCCCGCAGAAATCTGGCCCGGGACTCATTCACAGCTGCTCCTATGAGAATCAGAAAAAATAATGAGATGAGAGAGATAAGATGCCACAGACGCTGATAAACACACTTTAAAACTCACTTATGACAGAAAGCAAACAGTATAAAGGAGTGATATTTGTCTATAATTAACATGATTTTTTTCACTAACCCAAGTACTCTGGATCGAGGCTGCCTTTCAGAAAACCTCCACATCCAAAGTCTATCAGTTTAACCTGTAGACTGTCTGTTTGGATGAGGAGGTTTTGTGCCTTGATGTCCCCGTGCCGGACGCCCCGATCCTCACAGTGAAAGAGGGCCAGCACCAGCTGTAGCAGCACCAGCTGTGCCAGCTCCTCACTCATGTAGCCACCGCGTTCCATGCAAAAGTGATAGAGATCCAGACACGGCTCAGGTCTCTCCATCACTATTGCATGGCTTGCACGATCGTCGTACCACCCATCAAGCTTGACGATGTAGGGGCAAGCCGGAGGGATGCTCAGCTGCTTCATCAAAGCCACCTCCTTCGGCATCTTCCCCCCAAGTGCAGGCTGTGAGGTTGTTGAAGCAGATAAAAGATACAATGCAGGGAGCAGAAAATACACTTATCCCATTTTAAATGTTAGTGTGTCGTCCTACAAGCTACTTACTATGTCTACCTCTTCCCTTTCCTCTCTGCGCACTTCTTTGATGGCTACCTGGGAAGATTAGACATTATTTTTATAGAGAGAATTTGCACATAACCAAACATAAAAAACTGACATAAATTCAAATGCACTTCTTATAAGAACATGGAGTCCATAAAGACTGCACATACTATATATGTATATGCATGTTGAGACCTATTGTAAGATATAATATCTTACTGGTAATCCGTCGTCCTTCCGGATTCCGGCGAATACGCTGCCAAACCCTCCACTACCAATTAGAGCCCCTCTAGAGAAAAAATCCTCCAGTCGTTCTACAGCACAGTGAAGAAGAGTGGGACACAAAACAATACTCAGCAGCTAGTCAGGGTAACATCCAAACCGACATATATTAGTTATTATCTAAAACCACAAGCAACCAGAGAAGAAACTTTAAAGCATTAATATGAATTGCATTAATATTAATATGAATTTGGGAAGCTTCATTTACATTTTGATTTAGATATGCAAACCCACATGCCTGTACTAGTTTAGCAAATGACTAAACAATGAATGTTATGTGCGTTTAGTAGTCACACACTGAAAATCAATAATCTGTGAAAATTTACCCTCAACCAATGTAAAAGATTGAGAGAAATATAAACCTTTAGAATTAAAGGTGGTGGGTTTGGGACTCAAAACTGAGTGGCCTGCATCATCCAAAGCTGTTGGCTCCATTTTTCTTAGCGTCAGCTGTTGGCTGATTTCCTGAAGGAGTTTCGTCCGAAGTGCCGAGATATCTGCCGGAACTCCTCCAGTGCCACTCCCAGCTACGGCTTCACTGTAGCCACTTTGTGCTACAGATAATGAGAGATAGACAATATTACTGAATGACAAAGTGGATTCGCTGTGGATGTAGAGTTAAGTTTTGAACTGAGACATATGCAAATACCTGGGGTGCTTAGTGACAAAATATAGACTAAAACTACTAAAAATATATATCTACTCACAGTGACACAGCATGACACCTCAGTGTAAAACTAATGTGAAAACATGACCTGAAAGCTAAAACTGTAGATGCATCAATCTGCCATGTTTCTGACATACACACCTGCAGCAGGACTTTCCCTCCTCCCCCTTTTCACTGGGCGTCCCTCATCCTTGCTCGGTGAGCGGGATCTCTTCCTCCCTCTCACTCGAGACTCAGAGACTTCAAAGAAAGGTCCCAGGAAATTAATATCATACACTTATGATGTGGTGCGTAGATGGATAGACATTCATGGTCAGTATTATGGCCCCGGACCATAGTAAGTGTGGTGGGGCTTGGAGCTTACCGTGAGCAGAAGACTGGGGTACATGTAGGATTGTAGGTAATAATAATAATAATAATATGCAGTATGTTTCAAAAGCTAATATTTGTTGTTTTTATATTTACGTAAACTGATTCAAAAATCCTACCATTTCTTTAACTGTTTAATTGTTGTTTGCTATTAGTTAACCTATGACATCAGTCTGGTTCCAATCTCCAATGATAACTTCGTCACATGACAAACCTTTAAAGGGGCCCTTCTCGGCTTTGGCTGAGGATGTCGATGGATGAATTCTGCCTTGTGAATTTAGGTTCCTTCTCGCCCTTTTCACAGGGTGTCCCTCATCCTCACTTGGTGAGCGGGATCTCTTCTTCCCTCTCACTCTAGACTCCGAAACTTAAATGAAAGGTCCCAGGAAATTAATGTCATGCATTTATGAGGTAGGCATTCAAGACCACTAGTATGGCCATTATCGCCACAATATTATTCTGATCTTAGACAACTACAAGATAGCCAGGGAATGTGCACGAAGAGCTACAGAAACCTTCAATGTGAACAGTCCATACAGAGAGGATAAAAGGCATAAGAGCATTCTCCCATTCAGATATAGGACAGATACTTAAAGTAAATACTTGTGAGTCCTATTTCCTATATTATGCCATTATAACTGTAAACAAATCATGACATGAAAATATCACCACATCCAATGAATTCAATACAAATTAAAGGTTATTCTGCTTAACTTTGAGAAAGTTTTAAGATAGACTGAAGGATAAAAGTTATATTCATTTAAAGAATTGAAATATTTTAAAATATTACGTTGCTAAATGTTAGCTCACCTGAAGGCTTGTTAATTTCCATGTTATACTTCGATTATTCCAAAATGCCAGTATGTGTGAATCAGCTAAAGCAAAATTCTGTGCAGGTTTGTATGGAATGTTAAATAAATTACGCAATATGTCGCGTACTGCAACGCAAAATTCTAGAATGTAACTACCTTGTCCAATCCTAACGCGCTGTCAAAATACCGTTTGCTGATTGGTCAAAAAATTGAAGCCCTCAATATACATGTATTCTGAGTATTGTAAAATACCACGTAAGACCCCGCAAGATCGCTACGTATTGTTTTTACTATCATAAACTTCAATGATGTAAATACAGAAAAGATGAGAAAATATCTAATTGGAGGATAGAAAACGCAAGCGACGGATAAAAGGTGTACTGTTAAAAGAAAGGGCATCTCAGAAATCTACTTGGATGCCTGTTTTGTTATAAATAATAACGTATAATAATGTAGTTTAGTTTTCTCTTGAGGGTAGAGTTAGTCAACCACTCCCAGCCTAGCTTTACTCTGACCACAGCCGCAAGCGTTAGCAAATTTATCCTTTATCTCTTGACATCACCTACAAATAATTTAACGCAAACCGATAAAACATTACTTTAACAAAATCTAGAGCGTATCCATGTTAATAAAACAAAACGTGATTTTTAGGCGAGGCAAATAGTGTTGCGATTTGAAAAATACCAATTACCTGTTATTTTAGCGCGGTATATTTATTGATGTCATCGGCAGCATTAGCCAAATCGAGAAATCCCGGTGATATCTCGCAATGGCTCAGAAACATGTCGCTTTAATATCATAATATCGCCCAGATATTATACCATAGTATACAGTACTTTGATGTTATTTTAAAAATCAATATTCCAGTATTAATTCGATCAAATTTGCCAAGCCAGGAATGGGGTAGAGGGCGTGGTTAATTTCGAACAAAATACCGCCAAAGCCCAGCCTGCAACCGCCCTCCCAGGCCCCGAACACGACGGCTGCTTAGCGTGTACGTTACTGCCACGCGGAACTGTTGCGGCATGGAGAGCCCCTTAAAGGTTAGAAACACTTATGTGAATGTTTGATTTAAATTCATTATCAATTTGACTTAGTTTAGACAACGGTTAAGAAATTACGATGGTCAACACGTTAAATTATCACTTATTATTATTACTACAATAAATCCTGTATATTTTGTGACAATTGTAAGGAGCGAGAGAGTACACATGAAAACTACTGCGTTTCACCTAATATTAACTGATTGACATAATTTAATTATAGCCTACACTGCGTTTCCCGCTCTATGTAGTACACATGTAGCCTCCTTTAATATGCAGTCCTTTTAATAACG
This sequence comes from Paramormyrops kingsleyae, assembly GCF_048594095.1. Lineage (NCBI taxonomy): Eukaryota > Metazoa > Chordata > Actinopteri > Osteoglossiformes > Mormyridae > Paramormyrops > Paramormyrops kingsleyae. Next base: position 11,744,217 of record NC_132808.1, on the reverse strand, counting down.
TGCAATCTCTGAACGAGAGTAAACAAAAATAACGTGAGTGCTTGCTGGTTTAAACTGGCCAACTTTATGTTCTTTTCTAACTTTTCTGAATCAAACATTTTATTATTAATAGGCATTTTCAAATGATAAGTCAGAGTAGAAGTACGTGTACCCTGGCGCCACCCATCCAGTTTGTTCCAGGTTCGGAGTGACGCCAGTTTTTCAGGCGCGAAAAGCGGTTCTCAGCAAAAATAGGCATTTAAAAGATCTGTTGGTAGTTATACTAACATCATACCATAAAAATTGGTAAATGGCATAACGGACACCTTTCGATATAGTTTCAATGAATAAGCTACATATCCTAGACATGAAAAATATGAATATTAATTATTTCAACCATTTCCCTAGTTGCATGTCTGTTGACGCCGAAAACGGAGGCTAGATGTGTACTATAAAGTCAGAAGTAAGCACAGTGTAGCCTATAATTATGTTAACAGAACGTTAGGTGAAGCGTAGTAGTTTTTAGGGGCACTCTTTTAAAAAACGGGGGTAAAAAAATCACGAAAAAGATACAGGGATTGCTGTGTATTATTTATAATAATTGTATTTATTATTATTACAATTATTATTACTACTGCAATTGAGCACACACTTTTTAACCTTGCTCTAAACTAAATGTGGCGCGCATAGGAAAAAAAAGTAAATAAATAAAAAAAAAATTAAAAAGGGTTGAAACAAGCTATTGTGTATTCTTAAACCAGCTATTATTGCTGTAAGATATCACAGTAGGAATTGAAGCGTGTGACATGGGTGGAGCCATAGGGGTGGAGCAGTTGCTTCCAGGTTGCGTAAGGGGCGGAGCCCGCCCTGCCCTCAGACGCACTTTGGATGAAGAATAGAAAAGGAGCAGGCAGTCATCTTTGCTTTACTCACCCCTTTACAGGTTAGTACAGGGGAAACTGTCGTCCGTGTTGTGTTTTTTTTCCATTAATTCATGACTAATGTTTGTTTGCTTACATATTTTAGTGTTATTTTGAACTTTTAAGTATAAAAAAAAGGGAATAGAAGGGTTGAGATACTACTTGAGATAAACGGTGAATAGCTGTCTCGCGAGCTATCTGTGGCGGCAAACAGAAGTGCTGCAGACGGTCAGCTACCGGTCATGGTGCGCTCCCAGACATTTTTGTGAGACAGAAATTTCGCAATGTTAAATGAGCAAATGAATTCATCCACTGTTTTGTGAGACGGTTATCTTACAAAGTTCAATTGGTAAAAATGGGTTAAGATACCTCGGTTATAAGACATGATTATTAAAAATATTTATTAAGTTAAGAAGTGAAGAAATGATTGTGCCTTTGATAAATGTACCTTTGATGTTTTATATCTAGCTTTTAGCAGATAGTGTTTTATAGTAATTAACACTCTTTAGGTGCAATTCTTAGGCTTTGTTACTTTGTGGAACTCTATTCAGTATTAATAAATAGTCAGGTGATAGGCGGCTACAGGTAGCCAGATTAAAATACTATGAAATACCCATGAATTTGCACTATTGAGCTGTAGTGTTTATTATCACTCCTGTAAAGGTGAAGAAGGGTATGTGTTGATGTTGTTTTGTGGATACTTAAACATGTGATTGTTACGTTCTATAATGACAATGTATGTATTTGTATAGGTTATATGAATGAAATTTTACTGAACAAGTTTACAACTGAACCACACTCTGACCAAGGAAAGAATTATTACACATAGATATTTATCAGTTGTTGTCCATAAATAAACAGACACACTTTGGATGAAGAACAGAACAGCAGCAGCCTGTGTCATCTCTTTGTTTTACTCACCTGTTTACAGGTACTTAACTTTATTATTGTGGTACCACTCTTGGGACCCGTAATATAAACATAACTTTATAATGAACTGAAATCAGGCATTCTGTTATTGATGGCAGTTATGAAAGGTAAACTCAATGTAGAAACACAGGGCTTGCAGTAACAGCACTGTGGCAGCAACGAGGTCGGACTGGACAAATTTGCGGATCCACGCCACAGCAGTTCCGCGACGTCATGCATCCAGTGTTCCTACTGTAGAATCCAGGTGAAGTAGGACAGTTTTTGCCATTCTGATTTCTAGTTAACATTGAAAAAATTACTCAATGTAATTAGGCTGTATATATCTTACTGCAATCCTTAAGATGTCTCCTTATGACATCAAAATAAAATAAAAATTCTTACTTATAGGATAGGGGGGACCAGGGACAATTGTAACACTTCTGGGCATTTTTCGATTATTTCAAAATCCATTTATACTGGAATAGCCAATTTGCTATATTACAAGCATTAGCATGTCAGGTACTGGAACAATACATTGAAGTGGTTTTATAAAATATGTACAGGTTGCAAAATTAATTTAAATTCAGTCACTCCACTGTTACAACTGTCCTTGTGCACAGGGAAATTTGTAACACATGCCAGGGACAGATGTAATAGAGAATGCTTAACTTAACTGTTTTTCTGACTGCACTTTTCATTTGAACAACCCCCATGATTGATATGCCTACTGAAGAATTGTGTTACAAGTTTGAAACAGGTTAATAGTTATTGCAATTCTTGTGTAATATGTGCTTACAGTTTTGAGAAATGAGTGTCTCTTTTTGTGACACAGGCTTGAGGTTTTAAAAACTGTTTGAGAATATTCATGTGGGTGGGAAAAAAATGAGAAATAAAGCAATAATGCAGACAACACATTTATTAACTGACAGCATTTGGGGATATAAACATGGGCTGATATTATGTGCTGTACAGCTGAAAATGTCTCCGGGGGCTGTTAGTTCTGCTCTTCAACATACACCTGTAAAAGACAAAATATGATGCACTGACAGAGAACAAAAATACTATGTAAATGAGTGTTTTAGTAGAGGCAGGGCCGTTTAATGTAGATCAATGTAAATAGAAAAATTTATTATGAAAAATCTGATATGTTTGGGTGTTAGAAGTAAGACCTTGAACCCCTGTTCTACCCATTTCATTTTCCAGCATTGGTACCAATAAAAGACACAGAGAAGTTCTGTATTGTGAAAGATATGAGGTAGGTAGAAGTCTCTGTGCACTTCCATCAGGTCTGTTCCAGAATGGCTTTTATACTGTGTATTTTGCTTTGGGGCCCGCCGGCAATTTGACAAAGTGAATAGTTTATTGTTACCTCGGTCTTGTCCAAGACCGACTCTCAACATTTCTGGAGCCAAGGATGACATGCAATGTGCTCCAAGGTTGGACGATTGCTGTGATGTTCCCCTAGGCACCAGTCCATTAGATCCCGAAATTCTGAAAACAGACAGTGGAGTTGGGACATTATTCAAAGTGAGAAGGCTCTGTCATCAGGCGTGGTCAGTGTGACATTGCTAATGTGTGACTAACCTTCTGAGACTTCTCTGGGGAAATGCAGAGACTCAGCTTCTTGGCTGCAAAACGGTGCCGATCCACACACCAGGCGGAAGAGCATTTCTCCGATAGCCATGGTGCTGTAGACGGCATTGAAATCCCGCAGAAATCTCCCCAGGGACTCATTCGCAGCTGCTCCTATGAGAATCAGAAAAAAATATGAGATGAGAGAGATAAGATGCCACAAGACGCTGATAATCTCACTTTAAAAGTCACTTATGACAGAAAGCAAACAGTTTTATAGGAGTGATATTTCTCTATAATTAACATGATTTTTTTCACTAACCCAAGTACTCTGGATCGAGGCTGCCTTTCAGAAAACCTCCACATTCAAAGTCTATCAGCTTAACCTGTAGACTTTCTGTTTGGATGAGGAGGTTTTGGGCCTTGATGTCCCCGTGCCGGACACATGTGGCTACGTATGTGTTATGTTTCAAAAGCTAATATTTGTTGTATTTACAGTCATATGCAAAAGTTTGGGCACCCCTCAATAAATAACATATTTTGGTCATTTTTTAATTGAAAAGATGTAAACACAGTCTCTGTAGGAAATGGAAAAAATGCACAATATTTTCCCCAAACATTGATGCATAGTTACTTTTTATGTCATAAATTGAACAAAGGCAAAAAATAAAAACATTATTGTGGCACTCTGCAAAAGTTTGGGCACCCTACATAATCAGTACTTAGTAACACCTCCTCTGGCAGATATCACAGCTTGCAAAACGCTATAGCCCGCTAAAAGTCTTTCAATTCTTGTACTTGGGATTTTCTCCCATTCTCTCTTGCGAAAGGCTTCTAGTTCTGTAATACTATTTGGTTGTCTTGCATGCACAGCTCTTTAAAGATCTACCCACAAATTTTCAATGATGTTTAAATCAGGGGACTGTGATGGCCATTCCAAAGCCTTCAGCTTGCGTCTCTTGAGGTAGTCCATGGTTGATTTCAAGGTATGTTTAGGGTCATTGTCCTGTTGTAGAAGCTATCCTCTTTTTAGCTTCAGCTTTTTTTTACAGATGGTGTGATGTTTGCTTCCAGAATTTGCTGGTATTTAGTGGAATCCATTCTTCCCTCCACCCGTACAATGTTTCCTGTGCCACTGGCTGCAACACAACCCCAAAGCATGATAGATCCACCCCATGCTTAATAGTTGGCAAGGTGTTATTTTTTTTTAAATGCTGCTCCTTTTTTTCTCCAAACATGCCTTTGCTGATTGTGTCCAACGAGTTCTATTTTAACTTCATCAGTCCACAGCACTTGTTTCCAAAACGCATCAGGCTTCTGTAGATGTTCTGTTGCATACTTCTGACATTGGATTTTATGATGGGAATGCAGGTAAGGTTTTCTTCTGCTGACTCTTTCATGAAGGTCTTGTGGAATGGTGCACCACCACTCCTGAGTCTGCTAAATGTTCCTGCAGTTTTTTTGTAGTCAAATGGGGGTTTTGATTTGCCTTTCTGACCAGCATATGAGCAGTTCTCTCCGAGAGTTGTCTTGGTCTTCCAGATCTCATCTTGACCTCCACAGTTCCCCTGAACTGCCATCTCTTAATTACATTTATTACTGTGGAAACTGCAAGCTGACAACACTTTGGTATCTTCTTGTAGCCTTCTCCTCCATTGTGGGCATCAATAACTTTCATTTTCAGAGTCTTACACAGCTGCTTAGAGGAACCCATGGTTGTTGAGTGTCCACAAGTGTGTGCACAAGGTTTGAAGAGTCAGAGTATTTGTAAAGCTTTGAAATTGGCACCAGCTGACATTTACTAATGACAGCTGTCACCATGCATCAGATCTAACAAGCTGATTAAGGTCTGAAACCTTGTAAAAAGAATCTTAGACTTTGGAACTCTTAGGGTGCCCAAACTTTTGCAGAGTGCCACAATAATGTTTTTATTTTTTGTCTTTGCTCAATTTATGACATAAAAAGTAACTGCATCAATGTTTGGTGAAAATATTGTGCATTTTTTCCATTTCCTACAGAGACTGTCTTTTCAATTAAAAAATGACCAAAATATGTTATTTATTGAGGGGTGCCCAAACTTTTGCATATGGTGGGTTTGGGACACAAAACTGAGTGGCCTGCATCACCCAAAGCTGTTGGCTCCATTTTTCTTAGCATTAGCTGTTGGCTAATTTCCTGAAGGAGTTTGGTCCGAAGTGCTGCGATATCTGCCGGACCACCTCCAGTGGCTCTCCCAGCTGCGGCTTCAGCTTGTCCTACAGATAATGAGAGATGGACAATGTCACTGAATGACAAATTCGCTGTGGATGTAGAGTTAAGTTTTGAACTGAGACATATGCAAATACCTGGGGTGCTTAGTGACAAAATATAGACTAAAACTACTAAAAATATCTACTCACAGTGACACAGCATGACACCTCAGTGTAAAACTAATGTGAAAACATGACCTGAAAGCTAAAACTGTAGATGCTGCTATGCATCAATCTGCCATGTTTCTGACATACACACCTGCAGCAGGACTTTCCCTCCTCCCCCTTTTCCTGGGCGTCCCTCATCCTTGCTCGGTAAGCGGGATCTCTTCCTCCCTCTCACTCGAGACTGAGAGACTTCAAAGAAAGGTCCCAGGAAATTAATATACACTTATGATGTGGTGCGTAGATGGATAGACATTCATGGTCAGTATTATGGCCCCAGACCATAGTAAGTGTGGTGGGGCTTGGAGCTTACCGTGAGCAGAAGACTGGGGTACATGCAGGATTGCAGATAATAATAATAATATGCAGTATGTTTCAAAAGCTAATATTTGTTGTTTTTATATTTATGTAAATTGATTCAAAAATCCTACCATTTCTTTAACTTTTTTATTGTTGTTTGCTATTAATTAACCTATGACATCAGTCTGGTTCAAATCTCCAATGATAACTTTGTCACATGACAAACCTTTAAAGGGGCCCTTCTGGGTTTTGGCTGAGGATGTCGAGGGACAAATTCCGAATAAAGCTTCCTCCTCCCCCTTTTTACTGGACATCCCTCATCTTTGCTCGGTGAGCGGGATCTCTTCCTCCCTCTCGAATGCGAGAATTAAAAGAAAGGTACCAGGATATTAATGTCATACATATATGAAGTAGGCATTCAGGACCAATAGTATGGCTCCAGTGATAAGTGGTTAGAAGATGAATGGATAAATAATTAACCAGTAAGAGTATAGGAAAATATCTGTTTTTCCAACAGGTTTTTGAACTTTATAATGAACTGAAATCAGGCATTCAATTATTGATGGCAATTATGAAAGGTAAACTCAATGTAGAAACACAGGGCTTGCAGTAACAGCGCAGTGGCAGCAACGAGGCATTTCTCCGATAGCCATGGTGCTGTAGACGGCATTGAAATCCTGCAGAAATCTGCCCAGGGACTCATTCGCAGCTGCTCCTATGAGAATCAGAAAAAAATATGAGATGAGAGAGATAAGATGCCACAAGACGCTGATAAACTCACTTTAAAACTCACTTATGACAGAAAGCAAACAGTATAAAGGAGTGATATTTGTCTATAATTAACATGATTTTTTTCACTAACCCAAGTACTCTGGATCGAGGCTACCTTTCAGAAAACCTCCACATCCAAAGTCTATCAGCTTAACCTGTAGACTGTCTGTTTGGATGAGGAGGTTTTGGGCCTTGATGTCCCCGTGCCGGACACCCTGATCCTCACAGTGAAAGAGGGCCAGCAGCAGCTGTAGCAGTACCAGCTGTGCCAGCTCCTCACTCATGTAGCCACCGCGTTCCATGCAAAAGTGATAGAGGTTCAGACACGGCTCAGGTCTCTCCATCACTATTGCATGGCTTGCACGATCGCCGTACCACTCAACAAGCTTGACGATGTAGGGGCAAGCCGGAGGGATGCTCAGCTGCTTCATCAAAGCCACCTCCTTTGGCATCTTTCCCCCAAGTGCAGGCGGTGAGGTTGTTGAAGCAGATAAAAGAGACAATGCAGGGAGCAGAAAACACACTTATCCCTTGTTAAATGTTAGTGTGTCGTCCTACAAGCTACTTACTATGTCTACCTCTTCCTTTTCCTCTCTGCGCACTTCTTTGATTGCAACCTGGGAAGATTAGACATGATTTTTATAGAGAGAATTTGCACATAACCAAACATAAAAAACTGACATAAATTCAAATGCACTTCTTATAAGAACATGGAATCCATAAAGACTGCACATACTATATATGTATATGCATGTTGAGACCTATTGTAAGATATAATATCTTACTGGTAATCCGTCGTCCTTCCGGATTCCGGCGAATACGCTGCCAAACCCTCCACTACCAATTAGAGCCCCTCTAGAGAAAAAATCCTCCAGTCGTTCTACAGCACAGTGAAGAAGAGTGGGACACAAAACAATACTCAGCAGCTAGTCAGGGTAACATCCAAACCGACATATATTAGTTATTATCTAAAACCACAAGCAACCAGAGAAGAAACTTTAAAGCATTAATATGAATATTTTGGGAGCTTCATTTACATTTTAATTTAGATATGCAACCCCACATATAAACCTTTAGAATTAGAGGTGGTGGATTTGGGACTCAAAGTTGAGTGGCCTGCATCATCCAAAGCTGCAGCCTCCATTTTCCTTAGCCTCAGCTGTTGACTAACTTCATGTAGGAGTTTGGTCCGAAGTGCTGGACCACCTCCGGTGCCACTCCCAGCTGCGGATTCACTGTAGCCACTTTGTCCTACAGATAATGAAAAATGGACAATGTCACTGAATGACAAATTCGCTGTGGATGTAGAGTTAAGTTTTGAACTGAGACATGCAAATACCTGGGGTGCTTAGTGACAAAATATAGACTAAAACTACTAAAAATATATATCTACTCACAGTGACACAGCATGACACCTCAGTGTAAAACTAATGTGAAAACATGACCTGAAAGCTAAAACTGTAGATGCTGCTATGCATCAATCTGCCATGTTTCTGTCATACACACCTGCAGCAGGACTTTTCCCCCTCCCCCTTTTCACTGGGCATCCCTCATCCTTGCTCGGTGAGCGGGATCTCTTCCTCACTCGAGACTGAGAGACTTCAAAGAAAGGTCCCAGGAAATTAATATCATACACTTATGATGTGGCGCATAGATGGATAGACATTCATGGTCAGTATTATGGCCCTGGACCATAGTAAGTGTGGTGGGGCCTGGAGCTTACCGTGAGCAAATAACTGGGGTACATGCAAGATTGCAGATAATAATAATAATATGCAGTATGTTTCAAAAAACTAATATTTGTTGCATTTATATTTATGTAAACTGATTCAAAAATCCTACCATTTCTTTAACTTTTTTATTATTGTTTGCTATTAATTAACCTATGAAATTAGTCTGGTTCCAATCTCCAATGATAACTTTGTTACATGACAAACCTTTAAAGGGGCCCTTCTGGGCTTTGGCTGAGGATGTCGAGGGATGAATTCTGCCTTGTGAATAAAGCTTCCTCCCCTTTTTTATTGGGCATCCCTCATCCTTGCTTGGTGAGCGGGATCTCTTCCTTCCTCTCGATTCCGAGACTTAAAAGAAAGGTACCAGGATATTAATGTCATACATTTATTCAGGACCAGTAGTATAGCCCCAATGATAAGTGGTTAGAAGGTCAATGGATAAATGATAAATCAGTAACAGTATAGGAAAATATCTGTTTTTTCAACAGGTTCCATGTACCATCAAAGTTCCACATTTTTCAGCTTCATAGCCGATATAATTCTAGAAATATACACTTTGGTTATGCAGAGTGCTCTCAGTATTTGATATTTATACAGTAATGGTTATAGTATGCTAAATCAGCCGGTAACATTTGCAGGGAAAGTGTATTTTTATTTCACATTATTGTTGGATATTGAGATAAATTAATTCCTCGTAAATCCAATACATCACATCCAGTAAGTTCAGCACAAGTTATTGAACAATTAAGTACCTAAAGGATATTCTGCTTAAGAAGTGTTAAGATATACTGAATGGCAAAATGTATGTTAATTTAAAGAATGGATATATTTTAAAATATGTCACTAAATCCTAGCTTGCCTGAAGACTTGTTAATTTCCATGTTGTACTTTGGGGAACATTAACCAATTGTGCAAAGTTTGGTGACCCTGCCATCAATAGTGACGATGTTGCTACTTTTAAAAGGGTCCCACTTTATAATGTTTTTGTGATGTCACAGAATTAAAATAACATCAGAATGGCAGATGACATCATTGACCTGTAAATGATGTCATACTTTTGAATACCAATGGGAGCAGACTTTAGCTCCCTTGAACTTTGAGTAGGTGAAATTTGATTTGTCAGAAGATAGGACCTAGGTTTGAGGACATCAAATGTCGCCAATTGCTTTAGTGTGACCCCATGACTATTTGATTCAAGTTTGGTGAGTTTAGCTTCAAAGCTGTAAGAGTGGCAGCAGTTTGAAATTCCTCCCAGTATTAGTCAATGGGAAAATGGGGTGTTTGACAGGACATCCCAGTAAGATGTAAGGTGGGACAGCTTAGAAAAGAACAAGCAACTCCAATCACTATGAGACAAAGAAGTGTGGAAAATTTGATGGTTGTACTTTTAGGAGGAGAGGCGTATAGAATATAGGGGGTGGAGAATAATAATAATAACCAGAAAAAGAGCAGTAAGTTGGCTTTTTTAAGCCAAGATAATAATGTTGTTACAATCGCCAGTATATTGTTTTTATCGTTTGGGTATTTGTGCTGGTGGCGGGATGGGTGTGTCTTCCTTGTGCAGGCCCCACCTAACCCGCCGGTTTTCTTTGTCTATATGGGCCCCCCCTAGATCATCCTGCAGCGTTGGGGGGGGTTGGGGCGTGCCGGGTCACTGCAGTGGGCGGTGGTCCGTCCTGCTGGGGGAGGGCTGGGGCCCCTCCGGTGTGTGGGGGGCCGTCCGCCAGGGTGGGGCCCTGGACCCACTTTCCTCGGTGGGGGGGGGACTGGGGGGCTCGCCACCTGTCCACCCTCTGCGGGCCTCCCTCTACCGGGGTTGGGCACCCCCTTAGTCCCTCGCGGGCTGCCTCCTGGGTTGAGCGGGTGCTTGTCTCGGGGACGCATGGCCTGGGGGTGCGTTGCAAAAAGAGACAAATCGTGATACTGTGTGACAACTGTGCTGCACACAGCAGTGACGTTCGTCTGACCAATATCAAGCTGGTGTTTTTGCCGCCGAACACAATGTCTCTCATCCAGCCCATGGACCAGGGCATTATCGCAAACTTCAAACGACATTACAGGTCGTTGGTTCAGTGACGCCCCGGATACACACGCTGCAGAACTGGCGAGGAAGTTAACGATCCTGGACTCCCTCCACATGCAGAAGGTGGCGTGGAATCGTGTCACTTTGCAGACGACCGCTAATTGCTACAGGCGGGCTGGTTTCATCAAAGATATGACCGATGACGGCGTCGAAACGGGCGCCGAGGAAACTGACACCGCTGCCGATCTACCGACGGGTGTCACGCTACAGGGGTTCGCAGCGTACGTCGCCGTTGATAATGACCTGCCTGTATCGGCCGATCTCACAGATGCCAACATCTGTGCCAACGTGTGGGGACCGGCAGCGGACTCTGATGCGGAGGAGGATACCGCCGGGCAGACTGACGCTAATGACTGCCCCCGCCACCACCAGTGACGTTCACCGACGCTCTTCAAAGCCTGCGGACGATTCGTGCTTACCTGGAGGCCGGCGGCTGCAACGACTACGGAGTGCTTTACGGACTAACAGATCAGTTGCACGCACTAAATCATAAAAACAGCACTCAAAAGACGACTAAGGACTACTTTTCGTAGCATTAAACAGAACATTACGTGTTATGTGCTTGGACTATATTATGCTGTCATGCTTGCCGTCATTGCGGTATGTACAGAACATGTTTTGCTGATTGAGATTCAGTGTGTAGTTCTTGTACCGTCAGGTTTGTAGTGACGGGTATGGTGGGGGTGCACTTGATAACCACGTGGCTGGGTCAATACGGATAAGCGCACGCTCCGTTTAAGTGCAAGTTGTAGTCTGGACTGGAGGCCGCGCACTTAACCGGATTTGACTGTATATACCTGTATATAATACCTATTTGTAACATTATTAATTATTATTATTATTGATATTGTTGTTATAATTTTTGTTGTTTGCTGTCCTTAAAGTAATGAGTGTTATGTTATGTTTCTTATGGTTGTTTGTATTCTGTATTCCCCTACACTTAATTTTCTCCATCCCACCTACATTATCAGTATTATTATTTCTGCATACCTTTGTTTTCTTTTTTTTGTCTCCCCATGGTGATTAATGTCTGTTACTGTTACGATTGTTGTTTCTGTATCTCCCCCCACCCCCACCTTTTTTTTTCTTTTTTTTCCACAGTACTAGGACGGGTGAGTTCGGAGCGGCCACACTCTTTGCTCTTGAATTTAATGTAAAATAAAGTTGTCCTCCGAAGAGGGGGGGTGGTGGTGGGCAATGAAAAATAATAAATAAATGGGGCCACTTTTAAAGCCTTGTCCGACGACTCCTCGAGAGAGACCTGTTCTGTTGTTGTTTGTACATCTGTATTTGACTTGATTTACCTCTGTGTGTGAATTAAGTGATTGTCTGCGAATTACTTTCTGCCCAGCTTAGACTATGTGTGTGTTTTCCCGCTATATACAGTATATATTGCCTCTTTGCAAATAACACTTGTACCCGTGGTTAGTAGGAAGTCGGTGCCATTTATGTTTATCTGTTTTTCTCCTGGTTTTGGGTTAGATAGGGAGTGAGGGTAGATGATGTATATTTCTTTTCTTTTCTTTGGATTAGGTAAGTTACTCTCTTTTTTTTAATTTGTAGAGTGAGATTTGTTTATTATTTTGGCCTTGCCGGCTTCTGAAAATTTTAACCACTTGGGACACAAAGATAAGAGCACTAATTAAATATACAGTAAACTTATCTCTGGTCTCATCCTCTTTTATATGTTGCGGCCCGACCTAGACCAGCTCGTAACAAATGTAAGTAACATTAAAAAACTATCACCACAATGTTATTCTGATCTTAGACAACTACAAGAGCCAGAGAATGTGCATGAAGAGCTAAAGAAACCTCAAAAGTGGACAGTGCATACACAGGATAAAAGGCATAAGAGCATTCTCCCATTCAGATATAGGACAGATACTTAAAGACTTCTGACTGCTATTTCCTATATTACGCCACTACTACTGAAAACAAATCATGACATGAAAATATCATTACATCCAAAGAATTCAAGGCAAAATTATAAAACATTTACATAACTAAAGGTTATTCTGCTTAACGTTGAGGAAGTTGTAAGATAGACTGAAAGATAAAATTTTAAATTTAAAGAATGGATCTATTTTTAAATGTTACATTGCCATGTTGTACTTTGATTTTTCCAAAATACCAGTGTGTATCAGCTCAGCTCCACGCAGAGTTCAGTTGACCACAAAGCAAAATTCTGTGTAGGTTTGCATGTAATGTTAAGTTGGGAATTACTAACATGTCGTGTACTGCAAAGCAAAATTTTAGAATGTAACAACATTGTAGAATCCTAATGTGCTGTCAACATACCGTTTGCTGATTGGTTGAAAAATTAAAAAGCCCACTATGTATTCTGAGCACTGTAATACACGACCTAAGATCCCGTAAGATTGCCACGTATTGCTTTTACGAAATTAAACATTAATGATGTAAATACAGAAAAGGTGAGAAAATATCTAATTGGAGAATGTAGAAAAAGCTAGCTAAAGATAAAAGAAGAACTTTTAGAAGAAAGGGTGTCTCAGAAGATGCCTGTTTTGCTATAAATAGAAGTTAATGTAGTTTAGTTTTCTCTTGAGAGTCGAGTTAACCAGTCAACCATTCCATTCAGCCTAGCCTTAGTGCTAATTAAAACACTCCCACTCCTATAGCCCCTCTGACCACAGCTTCAAACGATAGCAGCAATCACCTACAAATAATTTAATGCAAACCAATAAAACTTTATTTTAAAGAGCCTAGAGCATTACCGTGTTTTCAAAACAAATTTTTTTTAGCCGAGGCAGAGTGTTTCAATTTGAAAACTACCAATCAACTGTATTTTTACGCTGCTTATTTATGTAATTGACAGCATTATTGTTACGTGCCAGGTTATGGGAACATACTCTGGCAAAGTATGCTGTTGTGTGTGTTTCTTGTTCTGTGTTCGTCCCTAGGTTTTCCCCGCCCCCAGGCTGATGAGGATTTGACATCACCTCATTAAGAAGTCGGGTTGCAGGTGGGGTGGGGCTTCCTGTATAATAGTGCTCTGGACCGGAGGGAACTCATCTTCGGCTTCCCTGCTGTTGACCTTTGGTTGATGTTCTGTTGGGGGGTGCGCGGGGATAAGGTAGCATGTACGCGCACCTACGTAACTCCCGTAGGTGAATCTCTGTTAGACACACTAAGAGTAGCGGGCGGGCGCCACTCCATGTATGTTTTGGAGGGCCAGGCAGCTAGCCAGGGCATGTAATACAGGTAGTTTAGAGGTTTGTAGGGTTAGAGACTTTTGTTCTGTTTGTTACTTCCATTGTTCCCCGCCGCTGTGGTCTGTTTTTGTGGTGTTGAACATAGTATGAATAAACTATTAAGATGTTTACTATATATTAATGTGCCTTATCGTGGTTACTCACAACATCAGCAGCACCTACGTCATTACCATAACCCCCCGACCCTAGACCAGGGGGTGGTTTGTAACATTATCCTAATCTTGAAATCCCGGGGTCTCCTGCAGTGGCTCAAAACATGTTGCTTTAACGTTAAACCATCCAGACATTATACCACTATATATAAATTCCTCCTAAAATGTGCGCAAACTTGGTCATCAATTACAAGAAACGTTTGACCTCTGTGCTTGCAAACAAGGGTTTTGCCACTAAGTATTAAGTCTTTTTTGTTAGAGGGTTCAAATACTTATTTCACTCAATGAAATGCAAATCAGTTTCTATCTTTTATTTAAAGTTATTTTTTCAATTTTCCTTTTGATGTGCTATCTGTCACTGTTAAAATAAACCTACCATTGAAATGATACTGTTCTGAGACTTTTCATTTCTTTATCATTGGACAAACTTACAAAATCAGCGAGGGGTCAAATAATAATTTCCTCCACTGTATATATACACAGTATATATAGTTTATTGTATAAAATGTCAGGCTTCAGCCCCTTAAGTTACTGGACAAAACGGCGTAATGCACAAAGAATTTTAGATAGTTTTCAGTGTACTCAGGAGCAGCAGGATGTTTCCATGTCAGATTTCATGTCAGATTCCTTATTGGATCATCGTGCTGAAAATAATGAAGATGATGTCTTCTCAGACTGTATTAGTGATTCTGAGGATGTAATGAGGTAATGTGATGATGACCACAGTGTTCTAGTAGATAAATTCAATGATGCTGAATGCTGGGCTGCTGAAAATGAAACTGAGGAATGCACTCCAACATTACAAGGAGAACTTGCAGAATGGGTGGTCAGCAATAGCATCACTCAGATCTCTGGCTGCCCTTTTAAAAATACTGAATCGTTATTTTTCAAATCTGCCAAAAAGTGCTCAAATGCTAATGAAAACAGGAGCTGTAGATGGCATGCGACAAATTAATGGAGGGGAATGTTTTCATTTTGGAATCCTGTCTTATCTTGTCACAAAAAAGGAGTGGCTATACACATTAAACAGAGGCATTGTGACTGTGCCAATCAATATTGACGGCCTTCCTATTTTTAAAAGTTCTTCAGACCAGCTTTGGCCAATTCTAGGGCAAATTGATGGTGAAGTAGAGCCTTTTGTTATTGGACTGTTTTATGGGAAAAGAAAACCACAGTGCATTGATGAGTTTCTTTATGGCTTTGTTAATGAAGTGAAGGAGTTGGAACAAGGATTTTCAGTTGATGACAAAAATTATCATCTGGCCATTTCTTGCTTTGTATGTGATACTCCTGCTCGTTCGTTTCTCAAGAATATTAAAAATCATAATGCCTATCATGGATGTGAGCGCTGTGAACAAGAAGGGCAGTTCATTAATGGTATTTTCCCTGAAAAAAAAAGCCAGACTTCGAAGTGATGAAGAGTTTAAAACTCAACAAGACCCAGATCATTATAAAGGGTCAACTCCGCACAATGTGCTTAATGTAGGCTTGGTGACACAGTTTGTGCTAGATTACATGCACCTGGTGTGCTTGGGTGTCACAAGGAAAATGCTCTTAATGTGGCTAAAAGGTGATCTAACTTGCAGAATTGGCTGTCGTACAGATACATGTATCTCTGCAAATCTTGTTGCAATGGGCAAACAGATTCCCAGGGAGTTTGCAAGAAAATCAAGAGCTTTGTCTGAGATAAACCGGTGGAAGGCTACAGAGTTTCGGCAGTTTTTGCTTTACACAGGTCCTGTTGTACTTGAGGGAAGCTTGCCTGATGAATTTTACAATCATTTCTTGGCTTTCTCTGTGGCTGTGTATCTGATGCCCAGTCCCATCTGGTGTGATCATTACTGCAGCTATTCTGAAAGTCTGATGAAATATTTCTTAGACCAGTATGATGTGTTGTATGGACGAGGGGAAATGGTTTACAATGTGCACAACCTAACTCACTTAGCTGATGATGTGAGAAAGTTTGGGGCATTAGATAGGATATCTGCATTCCCATTTGAAAACTACATGAGGAAGTTAAAGAGAATGGTGAAGAAGCCTCAGTTCATCTTAAAGCAAGTTGTGAAGCGAATTACTGAGGAGAGAATTTTCAGGACAGAAGAACAGTGACGGAAGAGTTGGATCTGCAAGAAAGAACGACATGGTGCCTTTTCAGTCTGAGCAATGCATTAAAGCCTATTGTAAAGACTTCTTTGTATCAACTTGCACAGGAGACAACTGTGTGTCAGTAAAAGGAGAGATAGGTGTTAACAAAAACATTTTTTGTTCTGAACAAGAAACCTACATTGTCTTCCACAGATTTAAGAACCAAGAGTCACTGTATCCATGTTTCATGGACACTAGGCCTGCCCTGCATCCCTGCCTGTTCCCACTCGCCCTGCCCTGCATCCCTGCCTGTTCCCGCTTGCCCTGTCTTCATCCCTGCCTGTTCCCGCTCGCCCTGCCCTGCATCCCTGCCTGTTCCCACTCGCCCTGCCCTGCATCCCTGCGTATTCCTGCTCGCCCTGCCCTGCATCCCTGCGTATTCCTGCTCGCCCTGCCTTCATCCCTGCCTGTTCCCGCTCGCCCTGCCCTTCATCCCTGTTCCTGTTTACCTCGCCTGCCCTGCCTGCCACCTCAACCCCGCCTGCCTGCTCCACCTGCCCTGCCTGGTCCATCCCATCATCTCCTCGTCCTGTCCCTCTTTGTAGGACTGATCTCCCCGGCTTTGACCCTTCAGCGCCCGACCCGACTACAGTATTCTCCCGGATTTCCCCTTTGGCATTGTTTGTTATCGGCTGTGTCAGTCTCATTAAATCAGTCTCCTGCATTTCGGGGTCTGCTTCCTTCCTGGATTAGTGTTCTAACAGCAATGAATTAAGTGCATATTTCAAGCTTAGAATTTCTGCATTATAGAATCAAAATTTATACTCTCTGTGGTTTTAGCATCTGTGTTTTTTGTGTATGTTGTCTAAAGATTGTAATTTTCTATTATGGCTGTGTGATATGTCCAAACTCTCATGTAACATTTTAGGTCATTTCATATCTCGTTGATACATATCATGATATTGCACATTTTCTGTAGGTTCAAAGCATAATTTATGTAAAATTATCACATGGATAGACTTATGTCTTGATAAGTTTTGTCTAGTGCGTCATTCAAATGTATCAAATAGCTTAAATGCATTACCACTAACTGTGATTTGAAACACAATGTAATAAATGACAGAATATTTTATAAAACAATTAGCATTTTTCTGTTGTCACATAATATACATCTTCATTTTGCACAGCCCTATTTATAATTATATTATACTGTACACATTTTTTTCAATAGACCAAACAAGAGATTGGAGGAGCTGGGCCATGGCTGTGCTGGTGTAGCTGTAAAAAAAAATACGTCCATCCCTACCCAAACCTCCTCCTCGTCCAGTATTGACCTCTACCCCCGAACACACTTCATCCTCTTCTGAACAATCTCCTTCTCCTACTGCTGCATGTTCAGTCTCCTCAGCCAGCAGTAACTGAGCTACCAATGAGTTCTGTGACAGCAGTGTCACAGAACAGTCAACGTTATTCAACCTCAGAGCTCATTACAGGTATGGTTGCAAATGATTTGTTACAAAGTAATCCCATACCATAATGCACAAGACGTGGATATATTGTTATTGTACAATAACCCTAACAGCAATAATAATGATGATAATGATAATAATAATGATGCTAGCAAAAACAGTAGTGTTCTAAAGTACTACGAGTTAGATGTCCAATTTTGTTTTACGTGATGTGTAGACTAGTTATGGCTTTGGCTATTAAGACTAAAAACGGGTATACATTTTAAAGGTTTACCAAGTGCATGTCATAATACTTGCATACCATGCAAGTATTATGAGACACTCATCAAATACATAAAGTTGTGTTCACATGCTTTTATGTATCTATTTGATAAATTAATTTTGGGTCACCCAATCACTAGGCTGGCTCACCCATGGCCAAGGGACACAAACCCAATTTCCATAGAAGGAAATTCTTTTATTTTAGTCATATTCTAATCATTTTTCCGCTAAGTTGAAAAGTTGCGTGGTATAGCATTTGCAGTTGTAATATTATTAATGATAGAGAGTTATGGTAATTTTGTATGTCAAAGAGCCATGCAGTCTTTCAATTAGTCTCAAAACCCACGCACATAAAAACCACATGCTCACGATTAGAACCCCTCCCCTCAAATCTCTCCACGCGCTCGCATCTGCGCAACATTGAGTTTTGAGACTTTGGACGCGGAAACGACTTGCCATATGCATTTGACTTGGGCTTAGGTCTGTCTGCAGCTGACGTGTCGTCAAGCGAGATCTGCCGGCGGCCGCAGGGGTGGAATATAAACTGACCGCAGCCAAGTTGAACAACTTCTGCTCCTCGATCATAGTGTGCAACACCTGACTGCAATGGCAGCACTGCCAGAAGACAGGACTGGAGTTGAGCACCCCTGGTGTAGATAAAGCTTTATGACTATCACCTGCATGCACATTACTTCTTTTACAATAACCAACTCCTGATCCAAGCTGTTAGTAGTGGAAAAATATATAGTGTATAGTGCCCCTGTGTAAAAGGATAGCTGCCAGGAAAAAGATTAAATTCATGTATTTCAAGGATTCAAATTTTCTATTGTTATGTACAGCAGACTGTTACTTCACAGCCGTTATTCCATAATACGGTAAAACGTCTTCCGCTACATATCATGTCTACTGTAAACAATGGCAGACTCTAACACACCGCGACAACCTGCAAAGAGATTTGCTTTTCAAAAACAAAAGAAGCAGTACCGCGAGCACTGTTGTGTCCCGGAGTGCACTGCGTCTTCAACTTATAGCGCTGGCCTCAGTTTTCATGCTTTTCCACAAGACGAAGCCCAGAGGAGACAATGGCTAGTGCTAATTCGGATCGCTTTGTTGTGACTTCACACAGCAAGGTGTGCAGCCGTCACTTTCTCCCTGGGGACAAAGGAGAGGCAAAGTCAGGAGGTGGGAGGAGACGTTTGAAGAGGGGAGCTGTCCCAATGTTGTTTAAATGGAACAACTTCAAAATCCCCCCACCGATTCCCCGTGTGTGGGACCGTATTGACAGACTGGAGTTCTATTACGAGCCCCCTGATTAACAGTCTATGGAGTGTGCTGCTGTTGTGGTGGACCACGATTATTGTTCTGTCCCAGAACCTGCTGCTACAGACATGGCAGCGACTGAAATCCTGCAGCTAAAAGAACAAATGAGGTTGATGAGTATAGAGATGGGGGAACTCAAAATCCAGGCCACTTTCGGTTTACAAAGATTCGCAGGATTTGACGAGGACATTCGTTTCTACACAAGGGAAGTTCAAATGCTACTAAACTTGATTTTAATGTAGGCTAGCTGCAGTAGGCCTAGGCCATCTGTAATTAAAATACTTATTCCTTCTTATTCCTAGAAGTGTGAGGGTAAGGTGGGGAGATAGAAAGGCACACATATGTGCAACACACCTGTGATTCACCAGGGAGTGAGAGCTGCATCTATCTCCTAATTTATTGCCCCCCCATATACCTTACCTGTCATGTACGTCAGTATTGTTCTCCAGCTTAGTGATTTTACTCCACACACACACGCACGCACACACACACACGCACGCACACACACAACTTGCCTTTGACTCACCCGTGAAGAATAGCTGCAGCTACACCTACTGATAGTGAGACACGGAAAGACAAAATGTAAATGTTATGTAAATATGTTATTTGTAATTGTCTTGTTTTAAATCATTTTGTCTTCTCTGTTTTCATAGATTCATAGATCGAGCCATCATTGCCCCTAATGATTCGGACATCAAGAGCCACAGCTGCTGAGAGGAAAAATGAAACCATCTCCGTGGTCCGTCCTGCACATACGGTTTGTATTTGTGTTATTGTTGCATATAGTTCTTCTACAAGCTCAGGCAACATTCTGCATTGCTCTAACACACATTATCTCCCTCCACAGTCATTACAACCCATAGATGAGTTCTTCCTCTTCTTAATGTATCTGGCAGCTGGCCTAACGGAGAGGGACCTGGCAAACAGGTTTTCAGTGCACCAGTCCACTGTTAGCCAAATAATATCTACATGGACAAATTACTGTGTGTATGTATGTATATGTATGTGGGCATCTGGATGGAAAAGGAAGACGTACGAGCCAATCTCCCTGAAGTGTTCCAGGACTTCTCCAACACCCAGGTCACTGGGGACTGTACTGAGCTGAGATGTCAGACCCCATCATCCCTGCTACTACAGAGTGAGATGTATTCAAATTACAAGTCTCACTGCACCATGAAGGGACTGATGGGATGGCTCCCCATGGTGCAATAACCTTTGTGTCTCCCTTGTATGAGGGGTCTGTTAGTGACAAAGAACCCTTCAGACGTTCAGGCTTACCAGACCTACTCACGGATGATATGGCCATCATGGTTGACAAGGGATTTTTGATCTCAGATGTGGTGAAGTGCAAAGTTTACTGTCCCCCTTTTCTACAAAAAAGGAGACAGATGCCTGCCCAGAGTGTCCTCCAGACACAAAAGATAGCACGTCTAAGAGTGCACGTTGAAAGGGTGATTAGGAGAGTGAAGGAGAACAAGCTTTTCAGTTCCATCATCCCACTATCAATCAGTGGTAACATCAATGGACATGTCACACCATGTTAGCCTGGTCAAGAGAAGTTGTCCTTGGACCTGCCAAAAGTAAGCATGACTTCTTCTTAGCTGAAAACTCCCATTAGACATTGACAAATATTTATATTCCACGTAACTTTTTACATTGGGACACTGATTTCAACTAAACCAGATGATGGGGTAACAGTGGGGTCATAGACCAGTCCATCCGGAAACGTGCCAGGCCATGGTGCTTGTGGATGGATCACCAGTCCGCAAGGTGAAAAATTGACGTGTATATTTGACATACTCCTTAGCAGCCTCAAACTCCATCTCTGCTCCCCTTCTCATACAGTATCTGCGGTCTGCCTGGTGCCACGAATCCTCCTCTCAGCCAGAGACTCTGAGGTACTGTGGCCACGCACACGGCACACTTCACGAAACCTCGATGATGTTATTCTGGTCTTTTGTAGCATACTGTATGCCATTCTGGAACTGTGCTTTGGTCACGTGTGGATGCCTCAATTTTATGGTCAAGCTTCGCAGGTGCAACTGTTCCTCTTCTGTGCACATCCACATGCACTCCTCTGGCGTGAGGCTGTGGGCCTCCAGGGGAAGGCTGGGATAGGCTGGGGCATTGCGGTGTATGACAATGTTTTTGGAGTGGAGTTTGGGCTGCTGATAAGAAAGGATACTCCTTCTCTGCACCGGTCCGAACTCTGACTCTACAAGTGGTTTGGTTGCACTCATACCCATAGTAGTCACCAATGGCCTATCTAGAGGATCCAGTTCACTGTACGCCTCTGCCACCCGCAGCACAGACAGGTCAGGAAGCGGCCCGAGCATTCCTCTCGTCAGGGTACTCCTTTGAATAAAGCATATTAAAAAATGTATGAATGTGTGGTACTACACTGATGTACATAACAGGTAAGGTATACAGGTAAGTGTGTGTGTGTGTGTGTGTGAGTGTGTGTGTGTAGCACTAGCAAAGCCAATAAGTCTGGAGATGCAGCTCTCTTTCACAGGTGAGTCAAAGGTGAGTTGCATGTATAGATGGATAGATACCTTATTAATCCCCACAAAGGTTTGGGAGCGACACTGCTGTAAAAAAAAAACATGTATAATGTGATGTAATTAAGGGTGTGTGTGAAAAAAATGTACAATGTAATGCAATTAAGCATTAATGTACCATAAGCCGCCTTTCCACATCTGGCCTTGCACAGGCTTTGTGACAACCATCTTGGCAATTGGTCCTGGTTTTACACCCTGAGAAATAAATAAAGTAAGTGTTGCGAGTCTTCATTGTAAAATAGGTCACCTTAATCATCTTTGTAACATGTGGAATTATGAAATTTACAGCAGTCCGAGGTTTGTGCCACTGTTGCTCCTCTTCAGTGCAGCTGTGAACTGGTGGAACCACCGGCACATTGAGCTGAGAGAAGTGAGCAGTCTGGTATAGAAGGGCAACTGTATGGTTGTCTCAGTTTTTCAAAACAATGAGACTTTCTCGTGTTTTAATTCATTTTGAATATATTGTGAGAATGACATATGGAGGTTTCAGAAAAGTCTGCAGCTGTTAGATGATTAAATTATAATGCTAGTGTATTTAAACTAGTTAAGCTAAGTGACTAAATGATGATGCTAATATATTTCCCCCTAATCATGCTGTACAGTGAGAGCAGAGAGGAGAGACTGACTGCATCTTTACTACTTTATTCAGATACAACATTACAATCTCTTTCAGTTCAGTTCAACATTATTTCACTTCAAAATGACAGATGTTTCTCAAGATGATCAATTATCCACAATTAATAACAGATCAATCGGTAAATCAGAATATTACTGCCGTTAAAGTGCATTTGCACAATCCATTAAACAAACATTATTCAGACCTTCATCTGATGATAATGGTCTTACATACAGAAAAACATGAATTAAATAAAACATGAACCTTTTATTAAATTATTAGTAAATTAAATAAAACATGAACCATCCTTTTAGTTTATTCTCCCTCAGATTCAGCTCTTTCAGATGAGAGGAGTTTGAGCTCAGAGCTGCAGTCAGAGCAGCACCGCCTTTATCTGTTATTCCACACTGCTCTAACCTGCAGACAGAGAGACAATAATGTAGTTCATGCGATTCAGTGTAACACAAACACAGCTGTTATATTAACACAGATTAAATTAAATTAGTGTGTCTCCTGGCACAGACTTTTAAGCACAGTCCACATATTTTTGATGGCGTTGAGGACAGTAGTTGTTTTAAGCTTAGTGTTTGCCTGCTTTATCCATTCCACAATCAGCTTTGATGTGTGTTTGGGGTCAGTGTCCTGTTGGACACCCAAGTGTGTCCAAGTTTCAATCATCTAGCTGATGGTTTGAGGTTCTACTGAAGAATTTTGAGGTTCTTTATTATTCCACCCACTTTGTGCAATGCAGCAGTTCCACTGAAAGCAAAACAGCCCCAGAACATGATGCTGCCACCACCATGATTAACAGTTAATACAGTGTTTCTCTGTACCTCTGGTCACTGTGGCCAAACATCTCAAACCTTTGTCTCATCTGACCATAAACCTTTCCTCCATGGCATCACACTGTACTAATTACTAATTACTCAGAATTAAGGCTGTATTTTATGTGTACTGGGGAGAGCGCTCACCTCAGAGTCTTCACTTTACATTCTGGATCATTCATTAAACTCCTGAGCTGCTTCATTCCTGATGCTCCAGGGTCGTTCCCTCTGAGGTCCAGCTCTATCAGGTGTGATGAGGGGTTTGAATTCAGAGCTTTAACCAGAACTGCGTATCCTTCCTGTTTAATATCACAGTCTGAAAGTCTGGAGAATGGTTTCATTTTTGTTCTTTCTCAGGCATGTTCTTTATTTACCTAATGTGGAAAATTGTGAATCACCAGAACCTGTCTTGTCCAAGCAGCATTCAACCATGGACTCAAACTCCCAAACTCCCATGACTACAGACAATATGGCCACCACACACAAGCTTTCTGCCTCCTGGACTACGAAATGGATTCAGCCGCATCTAATTAGCTCTCACTCACTCACTGAACTGTTTCATTCACAATCTAGTTGTGAAGTAATAGCTGTTTCTCTGTAGCAGTAGTGCCAAGCCTTTCTATTTTACTGTTCTGTGTATTTGACTCTGGATTGTCTCTGGTTTCTGCTTTCTGCTTGTGCCAATACGTTACAGTGTTGCCGTAGCGTCTGACCTCTGTTTTATATTAGAACTATGATTACCTGCTTACCTACATATACCTGTTTGAGTGATCTCTGACCTGAGTCTGTTTCCTGGGTTCTGATTGTCTTTGTGATTCTGTACCTCTGCCCAAGGTTTATTTTTAAACTTCGTGAATCGCACCTGCAGTAACAGCATCTGCGTGTTAATCCTGACAGTTACTTTCAGTAATCATAGTGTTTTTAGAAAGCGAAGTAAAATCTTTAATGGTTATTTTATTTATTCTTATGTATAAGAAAACCAACAAGACATTTTTCATAATTTGATTTCAGATTTTTACAATAGAAAAGTGAATTGACACAAAAGCACACTGACCCTATAATAATCATAATAATCATAATATAGCCTAAATAAATAAATAAATAAATAAAGTATTTTGAGTAGCTTTTGTTTGTCAATGATAGTTTACTTTTACAATGTGAATGATTACAGTTTTTATTCACTAATGAACAACACATCGCACTTTTTAATAGTTTCTCTGTAACAAGGAAATTACCTTTTTTTCCATTGACTTAAAGAAAAAGTGAAGCTGGTGAGTGAACTGAAGCCACTGCTGAACTATATAAAAAGTTATGTCCCTGTTTTTTACTCTCAGTGGTATGTCCTAAAACATGGAGACCACTACCCAGAATGCAATGCACATGACATTGTTGCCGTTTCTCTATAAGTCTGATGTGCAACATAACAGCTCTGCGAAGTGGGCGTCATGTCGTAGACGTATCGTGTAACTTCTGTTCATATGAAGTTAAACCTACTTGACAGGTTGGGGATCTCACAAAGTTTTTCATTTAGGTGAGTGCAGTTCATGGTCAGTTTGATAAACTCATGATAAACTCATGATGAGCTGTATATGCCCCAGATTTCTCTTACCTGTATGCAAACTGTGCCTGCTGCCAAGCCCGATTAATATCTTTATATATTAAAATAAAGTTCAGTGAAAGATGTGAGATCTTGTCAACAATTATTCATTTAGGTCAATGTACTTGCTTAGCAAGCTTGTGATGACTGTATTCTCCTCAGATTGCTCTCATTTATATGAAAACTGTGCCTACCTCCAAGCACTAATTACACTTGTCACACACACACACACACACTAGGCTTGTCATTTTACTGATTAAATGGAGAAAAAGAAAATGGTACCAAGATGGAGAATACTTGCAACCGAGATAAATCCATAAATATTACCTAAATGTCTCTGAAGAAAGACTTCACTACATCAGCAATTATAAGAATTATTTAGTTAAACAGCAATCTATTTTTAAATCCATTTACTGTCACTCAGATGTCCTCTCAGGTCCCAAACTTTGGCACAGATTGGTATAAATTGGTACTTGGATGTGCCAAAGTAAATCAGACAGTACCCTGGTTCAGTACCAAACCCTAGTGTGCAATTGATTGTTGTGGTTTCCATGGCACCAAACTGAACAGGAAGTACCATCCATCCATTGTCCAACCCATTTATCCTACTGGGTTGCGGGGGGTCCGGAGCCTATCCCGGAAGCAACGGGCATGAGGCAGGGAACAACCCTGGGGGGCCAGCCCATCACAGGGCACACTCACACACCATTCACACCTAAGGGCAATTTAGGAACTCCAATTAGCCTCAGCATGTCTTTAACACGTTTTTAACATGTCTTTTGGGGGGAAACCGGAGCACCCGGAGGAAACCCCACGACGACACGGGGAGCACATGCAAGCTCCACACTAGAGCCCTGCGCGGGACTATTTTTTTAATCCCGCTCCCGCCCACTCCTGCTGAATTTCTGACCATTACCGCCGACTCCCGCTGAATTTCTGACGATTCCCGCCCAATCCCGTGAGATTTGCGCTCCCAATGCAGGGCTCTACCTGGGAGTACAGCAACGGAGCAGGTGTGTCGCCTCAATCCTGAAGTGCCAGATTTGTGCCCGTTGTACACTATCGCTTTGCCGCACTTCACACAACACACAAAGTTCAGTTCTTTACCCTCTTTGTTTGTTACAATTTTAAAGTTTTTCCATATCTCCGATTTCCCCAATTTTAGTTTTGTTTTATATTCTCCCTTTGCAATTTTATTAACAACATCAGCTGCATCCTCCATCCTGCTAAGCTAACAATTTTGGGACCCGCTGTCTATTTTTATCCCGCCCGCTATCTCCGTTGCTCCCGCCCGCTCCCGCCCACGACAATCTAAAACCCGCCCAATCCCGTGAGATTTGCGTTGGGTCCCGTGGGACCCGCGGGATCCCGCTCCCAATGCAGGGCTCTACTCCACACACATGTGACCCAGGTGGAGACTTGAACCCAGGTCCCAGAGGTGTGAGGCAACAGTGCTAACCACTGCACCACCATGCCGCAACAGGAAGTACATTCACTTGAATTAAAAACTTTGCAAGATCTCTCAAAAGTATTTTTTTTTTCTTTCTCCGTGTATCTTCTGGGTTTTTTAATTACCATTTTAACGCTCATTAAAATATTGTAGTCCTGTTCTTAGAAAATAGATAAAAAAAAAAGTAATTAAGAAAGGAGATCTAATAATGTATAATGTTTAAAACTCTCTTATATTTCAGGTATCCTACAGCAAAGTAGGAAGAAGTTATCTACAGCAAAACAGAATCTTTAAGCAAATAACTACAGGTCCGTCTATCTATTTCTGAGCAGTATAATGTAAAAAGTTACATCAATGTTTTATTTTTGGGTTACACTTGTAGTTTTTTTTTTTTAATTTTGTGTTAAGCTGTTCATTGTCTTGTGGGCAGGACAGTGTGCTTTAGTTGTGCCATTTTAGGGCAAATAGTGTCTGCATTATAGCATGATTAGGGTTTGTCACAGTACTAGAATTTAAAACTCAATGATGATACCAAGGAAATACTTCACACTCAATACCATTTCCTCTACCACAGGGGGAAAATTACAAAAAATTTATAATTAAAAAAAAAATAAAGATTAGAACAATACATTAACATCAGTGACAACACTATGACACTAAATAACACACATAACTGCATAGTGTGTATATGACAAATATTTTAAGATTATCTTAAGGTAGTGCAATAAAAATAAAGACAACAATATTTTTTTATTGTTCTAGAAGGCAGGACTGATAACATTTGCTGCCTAGCTCCCATTTTAATATTATTGATGTATTATTAGTCATAGTCGCTAGCTGCTACTTGAACTTAACAGATGGCTAATGCGGCTATTGGCTAATTGCTAATAGTTAAACAGCTAATGTTAATGTGTGTACTGGTCAGATTAGCCATCTGTCTGGTTTTAGGTCGTGATAGTCAAAATTAGGGCTGGGCGATAAAACGATTACGATATGTATCGCGATAGACACGTGATCGATATCAATAAAAAATGTGTTCGATAAAACGTTCGATATTTTTTATTCTTCGTCGGAAGAAAACAGAGGTTGCGAAGCTAGTTTGGATCCGAACAGGTGTTCCGGGCAATTCGGTTTCCCTATGTTTCCCCTGTCTATCGGGAAATAATGTTTCCCCTAATATTAAATCAAAGAGGTATGTGAAATGTCTGAAAATCACTCAAGTACATTATTACATGTGAATACTGTATTGTTATTAGTACCGAGGCCCAGAGTTGCTGTATACCTGTTTTAACAGGGGGGAACCAAATATCCTGGATGTCAGGAAATAATGTTTCTCCTAATATTTAGGCAAATATGTATGTGGGATGTCTGAAAATCACTCAGGTACAGTATTACATGCGAATACAGTAGTTCGTCACGCATAATATAGTCTTATAAGAAATACTATACCGTTTTCATCAAGAAATATCTCTATCCAGCGAATTAAATACTTTCATTTATTATCAGTAAAAACAAAAAACATGTGATGTTTTAAAATATGTGGCTTGTTTACCTCAAGAGCTTCGTAAAAAGACATGAAAACAACAGCGAAACCGTGTACAAATCAGCGCGCGACAGGGGAAACATAGGGAAACTGAATTGCCCGGAACACCGGAAACGCAGCTGTCATAAATGGTCGTAGCGCAGCAAAACAACTGCTTTATGGAAGTTCTGCCGGTTTTTTGTGAATCACTGTGACGGTCGCCTCGCCCTTCCCTAACGCCGCTCGCCCCCCGTCTCCTGAATATTAAGTTATAGGTCTGTATCCTTTCGGTTTGTATGTGTCATGTTGTCCGGTTTTTCGCGTATCCCGTGTTTCGTTTCGAGTCTGCCGTGTCTTTTGTTTCCCCTTCTCTCTTTCCTCTCTGTGTTTACGGCGCACTTCCGGGTTCCGGCTCCCTACGTATCGCGTCTTCCTCGTTAGTGTTTGCATGTGTGTCTTTTCCTAGCACAAAACCTGGACTGAAAATATACTTGAATAGTTCAACTTCAAGTATGATTAGAGTAAGAATAACTTGAAGAGTTACTTTTTCATATTTCTGCAGGTTTTATATTTCAAACAATGTTACTGTACTGTATCAGGTTTGTTTTTTTATATTACAGATGTACTGTATCTCAGTCTACGTCAGTTTTATTTATGTTTACAAAACACTGCACATATTTTAAAAACACTTTATTTTCCATGGTTGTTGACATGTTTAAAATAAAAATGTTTAAATGTAATATATTTTTCTCCTGGTCTTTATTGTAAATGGGTCATAAAAAATGTCAATAATTATCGATATCGACCGATATGAAACACTCATATCGTGATACAGTTTTCAGTCATATCGCCCAGCCCTAGTCAAAATACAGTCAAAATTGGACTAACAGCATGTCTGTCTTTTGAGCTCAGTGTTGTGAATGCTAACTAGCGTTCATGTGTTCTGCTGCTAGTGAGGGGGGGGCTGTGTGTGTGGCTGTCTGCAGCAGTGCTGTGTGAAGTTGTGCATAAACTGTAGGACGTGACAACGGCACTGTTGGTATCGATACTGTTGCAAATGAGTATCTTATCTGATTTTTAATATCTGAGTATCATTTCTGACAACTCTAATTCCTATCATACAATATTCAATACACTTGCACTATACAATTAACCTCTGAAGGAATTCCTCATCTGTACAGCTAGAGTTCCTACTTTCCTTTTGTTCAGGTTTGGTCTCATTTATATCATGGAATTGCAGTTTATTTTTCTATTAGAAGGATTAGAACAGTGGTTCCAAAACTTTGTAGGTCAGACACCCCTTCTACATCCTGACCAAGTTGACACGCCCCATCCCCCCACCCAAAAGAAAAGGCACAACATAGCACATTTACAGCTGTGTGATAGCTTCAAGTTTACTGTTTTAATGGATAATAATTGGAAGAATGCAACAATGTTTCAACAAATTGCAACAAATTCCAGCATGACATGAGCCGTGGCCCAAAGACAATGTGTGAGGGTGAGGAAGCTTGAGCCACACAGAAACAGAATTAGATTATAGTACAATACAATTTTAATAATATTTTTAAATGCATACAATAAAAAAATCCGACTTCATACAGTTTTATATCTTTAAAAATTTATATTTTTAAATTCCACTATTAAAATTTACTCTTGTGCTCCCCCTAGAGGCAGTCTGCACACCTTGGGGTGAAACCTGCAGTTAGATCATCACTGTGTGAAGAAGCTCCATCGATCCTTCATTGGTGGGTTAGTTTGAATTGTGGTCCTTATCTAGGACCTTTTTTATGGTATGGAGGTATGAGTGGGGTTTTTTTGTTTGGTTTGTTGTTTCGGTGTATTGTGTTTGTCACAGTCGTACTATTATGTGGTTCTAAAACTGCCTGAAGTCCCTGGGCTCCTGAAGTCAGTGTCTCAGAACTACCCCGGTCCATACTACCTGCTGAACTGTCCACACTGCTTCCTTCATCTTGTTTGTCTTGCATCTTTCTGTCTCTTTGTTCTGTCTTTACTGTAGATGGGACAGGTCTTGAACTCTGCTGTTCATCAGATGTACTACCAAAAATGAAATTCACCGCTTTTGTTGCCAATGAGGCCGTGTCATGTCTGTAAGATCAAAACAGAAAGAACACAGATGTCACTGGGTTTAGCATTTAGTCACTGACTTCATCATTTATCACATTTGTGTGAAGCTTCTGTGACTTTTCTTCTGTGTAAAGATTAAGTAAAGAATCCCTCTGTTTCTGTCACTATGATTATTGTTACATGCTGTTGATTTGTCCATTTACGTTACTCTTACATGACACGCTTTCACTTACATTATATTCTACACAAAATACACATTCAGTGTGTGTTTACTTACTTTAGCTTTCCTCCTGAATGCTCCAGTATCTGAGAGAGCTTCCGTGTGACTGAATCTGTTATTTTATTCTCTGTCAGATCCAGCTCTTTCAGATGAGAGGAGTTTGAGCTCAGAGCTTCAGTCAGAGAAGCACCGCCTTTATCTGTTATTCCACACTTTTTTAACCTGCGGACAGAGAGATAATGATGTAGTTCATGAGATTCAGTGTAACAGAAACACAGCTGTTATATTAACATAGAGATGAAGATTGTCTCAGTCTTGTTCTTGGGCATCAGGAAAGCTCTGAATCACAGAAAAAATAACTGTAAAGTTTATCAATTAAATTCAGTGTGTTTCATAACTGAGTTCCTCACCGCAGTGTCTCCAGTTTACACTCGTGTTGCTTCAGTAGATCACAGAGCTTCTCCACTCCTGAGTCTCCTAGTTTACACTCACTCAGATCCAGATCTCTGATGTGTGAAGGGTTTGTACAGAGAGCTGAAGCCAAATCAGCCCAGGATTCACTTACACTGTTCCGTAGACTGGAGGGAGGGAGGGAGAGAGAGAGAGAGAGAGAGAGACAGATTTATTAGAGTGAATTGAACTTTGCTAACATTAAGGTAAGTAAGTAGGGAATAAAGCACTGTGTGTTGCTTTTAGAGTAACAATAGTGACTGTTACAAACTTCTGACACTGGAGACTCCTTCACTGATTGGTACATAAACAAAAATGAATTAATAAAAAATGAATAAAACTTTTTAATCCTTTAATTGTAAGGTTTAAATAATATGAACCGTTACTATAGAAATGATTACATTAAAACAAGTGCATTGATATAAATCTGTGATTTACACCTGCGTTACTGTCAGAGCTGCTGTTATAGAAAACTAATCAACACCTTCTGACCAATCAGATTCAAGAATTCAGCAGTGCTGTGATTTAAAGTCAGGCCAACTGTATTTATGTAGCACATTTAAGAACACCTTTCACTGACCAAAGTGCTGTAAAGACAAAAGTTATTAATAACTAAAATTAATCATAAATATTAAAGCACAGTAGATACTAATGACTAGGGTTTATTTTACTTGATCATGTTACACAAAAAGAAATATGAAAGTGAATATAAAATAGTGACATTTAGTTTATTATAGTATAGAGTTTATTATATATAATGTCCATGTTATACTTATTTGAGTGTTAAACATACATGTGCTAATAAACATCCAGAAAGTTTTTCTAAATGAAATATAAATGTCTGAATATGGCAGAAACCCCAGAATAGAATTTTCCAAATTGTTAAAATAAGATGTTTTTAAACTGATTGATAGGTTTAAAATGTTTAGTTCAGTTATAAAGACATTATTACTCACTTTAATTTCTGTAGTTTACATTTAGGATTCTTCAGGAATTCACAGAGATTTCTCAGTCCCAACTTTCCTGGTTTATTCTTGTTTAGATTCAACTCTCTCAGGTGAGAAGGATTTAAATCCAGAGCAGAAATCAGATTGACAAACTCAGCATCTTCAATACTGTCTTCTTTATACAACCTAGAGAGAGAGAGAGAGGGAGAGAAGGAGGTCAGGTTAGTCTCTCACACCATGTGTTAAGCTTCCTGTCCAGCGGTGGATAAATCAGGACTGTTATTCATATCAGAACTGTTTCTTAATCAGTTGTGTGGTGGAACAATATATTTAACCACCAGAAAAGAGAAAACCCTTCCCCATAATGCCTTTCACAAAACCACTTCTTACGTGAGTTTCTTCAGTCTGTAATGTGGATCCTGCAGCAGAGCCGAGAGCTGATTCACTTTGACTTTGTCTTTAGGTGTTTTATTGCTCAGATCCAGCTCCGTGTTCAGTAAGGGGGTTTTACTAGAAAAAAACCCTTTTCCTGTAAGACAATTGCAGGCTTCCTCTGCATCTGGACTCTGTAACAACCTGTAGGGGTTTGAAGAAAAAAAGTTATTTTAACACTATGTATGTTTTATATGCCAATGTTTGTTTATAGAAGAATCACCTCAGTGTCACTGTTTTGTGATGTCGATTCTTTTGTAAATCAGTGAGCAGCTTCACTCCTGATGCTCCAGGGTCGTTCCCTCTGAGATCCAGCTCTATCAGGTGTGATGATTTCAGAGCTTCAGCCAGAGCAGTGTATCCTTCCTCTGTTATACTGCAGTCTGAAAGTCTAGAAGAAAAATGCAAACAATTGTCTATTTTTATGAAGGAAAGCTCTAAGTCTTCTTAAACATAAACTGAAGTAAAAAATGTGGCTTTCATTGTAGAACTAAACAATTTTTGCTGGTTTTGTCCCCTCTGGAAACACGTGCCAAATGAACAATTTGTGATGAATGAAATTTTTTGAACTAGAAAACAAACATTATAAAGCAGTAAATATAAAGTATAATGCAAATTATATGTTTCTCCAATATGTCTGACACGCCCCCTTAAATTCAGTCTGCTTTAATAAAGCTAAATATACACTGCATGTGAAACTTATTTCTTCTGAAGAGTTTACAGTGTCAGAAAAAGTAGAGTTACTGACACTGGAGACTCCTTCCAAAAATACAAGGATGATTATATAAAAACAGATGTGAGACTGTCCTCCATCATCTATAATCCCTTTTTCCCTCTTGTGCTTGGGGCATTAGGGACAGTTTAAAGAGTAGGACAAAGAAACACAGTATGACACTGCACTGTTAGAAACCCACAGACGTCACAACACTTTAAGATAACATACTGTATTTCACACCTCTATCAGAGCATCTGGATTATAAGTGAAGTGTGTATTAGACGTCACCTGAGAGTCTCCAGTGTACAGTGTTTATTCTTCAGTTCTGCAGAGAGCAGCTTCACTCCTGAATCCTGAATCCTGTTCTTACTCAGATTCAGCTCCCTCAGGCTGGAGGATTCTGATCTGAGAGCTGTGAGCAGAGCTGAACATCCTTTCTCTGTCAGATTACACTCACTGAGCCTGAAAGCACAATTAATAACACTTAACTGTGGGGTTTCTCCTCAAACTATTCATTACTACTGAAAAAGACATGAAAACTAGATGAATGATTGATAACCTACTATAAAGACAAACCCTTTTAAAGTTTCCACATTAATACAGAATGAAATTCCTTACTGGAGTGTTTCAGGTCTGCAGTGTGGATCCTTCAGTAAAGCAGAGAGTTGCTCTACTCCTGAGTCTCCGTCTATTTTCCTGCTCAGATCCAGATCCGTCTGCAGTATCGGGTTTATACCCAGAACTTTACTCAGATTATCACAAGCTTTCTGTGCATCAGGACTTTTCAACAACCTGTAGAGAGGAAGAACAGAGAAATAATAACACTAATTATATTTACACCAATGCAGTGTGGCTTTTTCAGTATTTGATTGGTCCCCAGTGGAAACTAGTTTTAAATTTTAGCATTCGAGTATAATTGTTACTTCAAATTTCTTTCTTTATTCTTACTTTATATAAATGAGAATAAAAATAGCTAATTATTTAAAATTGTAAAACATTGTAATAAATTGCACAAAAGTGTCTGCACACTGTACAGTGGCGCAACAGCAAAACTTTACTAATAACTCAGAATTAAAGCTGTATTTTATATACACTGGGGAAAGCGCTCACCTCAGAGTCACCGGTTTACGCGCTGGATAATTCATTAAACTCCTGAGCTGCTTCATTCCTGATGCTCCAGGGTCGTTCCCTCTGAGGTCCAGCTCTATCAGGTGTGATGAGGGGTTTGAGTTCAGAGTTTTAACCAGAGCTGTGTATTCTTTCTGTTTAATATCACAGTCTGAAAGTCTGGAGAAAGAGCAAAAATGTAACCACTCTCAGGTGTTTTTTGGGAAATGTTCCTAATGATAAGTACTTCATTAATTTGTTCATGAGGATTTTCTTTATTTACCTAATGTGGAACACAAACTCATTAATAAATTACAATTATTATTGTTCTACCATAAAAAAGCAGATCTTAGATCTACTTTATTTAGTCTACTTGGCTAAATTAAGACTGTCTACGTTCACATTACGAGGCTAAAGTGACTCAAACCAGATTTTTTGCTTTAAAAAAATCTGATCGTTTCAGTGCTGTGTGAACACACAACTCCGATCTTTTCACATCAAATTTGAGTCACTTTTGTAGGTGTTCCTAAATCCGATACATTTGTGGCCATGTGACATTAATGAGAGCGCGCAGATGGGAATTTATGCAGCTTTTTGTCTATACACACCTGCTGAACGCTGTCATCAGCTATCACGGTGTTCTGCAGATTTGTGCTATTTATCGAGATATGCTACTTAGCGATAGCATGTTTTGTTTAAAATTAAGATTTTAGGTTAACATTAAAGCTTTAAGTCTTAGGGTTAACATTTTGGTTCGGTAAAGGGCTTTGCCTAAGATCCAGTCTCTCTGGTGTTGGTAATATTTGTTCATGTACCAGTAGCATTTTTCATAAAGGCACAAATCGTCAGAACACCAGCAATGCAGCTGATGAACTGTTTGCCTCCTCCAGTGCAAAATGCCATGTATAAATTAGCTGCTAATGCATCCATTTAGTTGGTTTTAATACCATGAGTCATCTCACAATTATTTTTTGTTGGTGGTGACACGACGTTTTGAATGCAGAAACATATCAATGTGCACATGCGTGATGTTTTGGAGGACAGACGGTCACATCTGTCACATCACATTACAGTTAGAAACAGGTCACTTGTAATTATGAATGTTAGATGTCAAGATGGGCAAATCCGACCTGAACTAAAAATCTAAATTGAACAATGAAGTTCAATTGGCTTGACGTGTGAATGTAGCCTTTATCAGTGAAGCTCACATCACTCAAATAAAAAAAAATGTAAACAGAGATGATGTTGATTTTGCAGCAGCAGAGCCGGTGTCCTAACACTGTGTGATCAAATCTAAACCCACTGCCCATCTCAGTGACAGTGAGCAGTGACGTGGCCAGGTTTTATTAGTCTTTTATTATTTCATATCATTCATTTGTGCACAATAAATCAGCACACAATAATATTTGTTGTCACTAAATAGCACATAATAATATCTCATGTTGCAGATGTTTGGATAAAAATAGAAAATGTCTTTAACATTATCCTCTAAAAACAACTTGCTTTGCAACCTTTGCTTTTAATGTTAGTATAAATTTTCCTTATAGTTTCCCCTCAAACTATTTTTCTTTCTTTCTTTTTCTTTTTCTTCACTCACTTCTAATACAGTGCAATTTCTTTTGTAAATTAGGCTTAAATATCAGATAATGAAGGCTTTTGGGTAACATTTGCAAACAGGCTTATGTGTAACACGTTCTTTGTTAAACTCTTCATTATTGAATAAGATTCATTGTTATTGGGAAATACGCCCCTGGATGAGTGGATGAGTAATCAGTTCCTACATGCTGCAATTATACTTATAGTGAAGTAAAAACATCATTGATCTAGTAATTTATATTATTACACGACTTACAGAAGCTTCTGGAGTTTGCAGAATGAAGTCTTTAGTAGAGCAGAGATCTTATCCACTCCCCCATTTCCTAGTGTGTTCTCACTCAGGTCCAGCTCAGTCAGGTGTGAAGGGTTTGAAATAAGAGCTGATACCAGATCAGTACAGCCTCTGTCTGTAATACCGCTCTTACTCAGCCTGCAGACAGAGAACACAGTTGAGAAAACGTCTTTAAACAGCCCACATGATCATCCATCAGACATAATACCAATGTATAAGAAATAATAGAGTTATAATGCAGTGGTGAGAAGGTGTACAGTGGACTGTT
Source organism: Paramormyrops kingsleyae (assembly GCF_048594095.1). Taxonomy (NCBI): domain Eukaryota; kingdom Metazoa; phylum Chordata; class Actinopteri; order Osteoglossiformes; family Mormyridae; genus Paramormyrops; species Paramormyrops kingsleyae. The sequence continues at coordinate 11,708,334 of NC_132808.1, read as the reverse complement.
CACACTCTCAGAAGCACAGGAGATTCTGCAGCAGTGCTGATTGTGATAAACAGTGTTCACACTACACTGATATCTTTAAAGATTTAACGTGAACACAAACTAAAGTACCAGGGGCCTCATACCAACATTGTGTACGTCATCTGTCACACTCATGGTCAGATGTGTGAGAGGTGGTGCAGTGAAACTGCTAACATTAAGAATTACGTTCATGTCAACTTTTCTTCGATATCAGAAGGATTTGTCCATTTCTTTCCACACAGGTCACACAGGTACTTGTTCAATACCTTGAGACTAGGCTACTGCAACTTCTTCCTGGACTCTCAGGTCTGCCTCTGAGTGCCATTCGACCTCTGCAACTGATCACGAATGCAGCTGTACAACTGGATTTCAATCTTCCTACTGTACGTTCATCCACACCACCCCATTCACTACACTGCCTTCACTGGCTTCCTGTAGCTGCCCACATCATTTACAACACTCATGCTTGCCTACAAAGCAAAAATGGACCAGCACGCTCCTACCTTAAAGCACTTACCACACCCCGCACTGCACCTATGTAAGTCACTCCAGATAAGGGCATCTACCAAATGCTATAAATATAAATATTTACAAGTCTACCTCACTGTCTGCTTGGAATAAAAAAGAAATCACACTAAAGCGAGAGAACATATGCTGCAGCATATTCATTATAAATTGGGGTTCTATTTGGAAGCTTATAAATATACATTTCTTTACCTTTATAGCAATCTTTTATGAAAATCAGAGTCTCCCTCACATGCTGCCAACATTAACATGAGAACAGTGTCACAATAACAGAGGCAACTGTCTGTTCAAACAACATCTTCTGCTTGACATTGACCTTAATGTTAGTGTTGTATTTATGTAGCACATTTCACAAACCCAATGTCATGCTACATGTGAAAAAAAACTTTCCACCACCTCTTTTATTAGTAATGCCAGAGGACAGAGTGCCAAATTATTTTCTTTCTGAATTGTACCTCAGAAGGTAGCACCTTCACCTTGTACTTTTCACCTTGCAAATTTTTGGCCGACTTTCTTTGCCATTTCTCCTGAATCTGAAGAGAGTCCTCATTAGTATATTAAATGGTGTAATTGTAGGAGGAGTGCGGGTTAAGTGTGATGGTCATCCATGTGCACGCAGATTGATTTTGATTTGTTATGTGCTAATAAAATGTGCTTGGAATCCTGTGTTCCAGAGCATGTGAGCGGAGCGTGAGCGAGGAGCGGAGCGTGAGCGAGGAGCGGAGCGTGAGCGAGGAGCGGAGCGTGAGCGAGGAGCGGAGCGTGAGCGAGGAGCGGAGCGTGAGCGAGGAGCGGAGCGGTCGGAATTTAGTCAGAGCGCGGAGCGGTTTTTTTAATTAAGGCTGGAGCAGTCGCTCTGTCTCGCTCCAATTTCGCTCCGATACCGCTCACACTACGATTCTGAGGCGTCCCCAAATCTACCCAGAATTCATCTATACAATTATCAAGACTATTACAGAAATTGGCCGAGACGGAGAAGGAGGCCTCTGGTGAGGAAGTCAGATCAGACCTGAGTTTCTCAGTCCTGCACTGCTGGTCCTTCAGTAGAACAGAGAGCTGCTTCACTCCTGAGTCTCCAGATATTTTCCCACTCAGATCCAGATCCTTCTGCATTAAGGGGTTTTCACCCAGAACCTCAGTCAGAAAATCACAGGCCATTTCTGCTTCAGGACTTAAAATTCTGGAGAGAGAAAACACATTTCATTATGATACTGATACCACAGTATGCACCTATATAAACTAAAACACTGTCATAGCAAAATTTGTGAGGAGGTTTGGGAGAAAAAAACGGTCAAATGCCATCAGCTGAATTTTATTCCTTATAACGTACTTTGATACTTTGGCATTAACAATGTGGAAATGACTTAATTTAGGTTACTTGTTAATCTTGTGCCTTCAAAAGGTCTTGCAATCTTTTTAAAAGTTCTTATGAGCAGAGTTATTTTAATCTTGATCTTGACTTTGTTTGTTCTGCTTTCTTTTTATTGTATTTGCCACTTGGAGTTGTTGACCAGGTGGCAAAAAAATTAAATTGTAATTCGTCATATCCAGTTCCTACCCATCAGACGCCTTTCCTGTCACACAACAATTACCACACAGGGCCGCTAAGTTTAGCACATGCTTCATCCATGAAGCCATATCTTTTGAAACTACTGTCACTTGGAGAGAGAGAGAGAATGCTACTCCTCTCTCCCTGAGAGCACAGGCCAGTTTCTCTCTCTCCAGGATCTGGTCACAGATGGTTTTCGCATCAGTGGTGTTCAAACCTGTGATGTCCTGATAAAGGAGTGACAGCTTTTCTTTTGCACCACTGAGGAGTGACTGGGGCTTTTCTGCAAGGAGCTTACAGGTCCTCCCTGTGACTGTGTTGGTTTCCTCCTACAGTCTCACAGCTAATAATAAATGAGTGAATTTGTTGAGCAGTCAGCTGGATTCCTCATTTTAACCTCTTCTAACTCTCTGTCCTTGTTAGTTGATATACTTAATATACTAGAAAAAAATTTAATCTGATCATGTGAAGGATTTTCTCTGAGGTAACTTCAGGAGAAAAAATATCAGATTCAAAATACTTATATATAATACTAATAGCTACTCCCAACACCAATAATGGGCATGGACTGTCTTTAGTTTATGCTAAATTGCTAAAGTGTGTAGAACTTCACCTCAGGGACACCTCCGCTACCAACAAGTCTACTTCATCTTCTTATTAACTGGTATGATATAAGTACCCTTCAGATAAAGTTCAGGCTTGAAGAAAGCTATTGAAGAAAAATTATCTCAGACATTTGACCTTGCTGTGACCTTGACCTTGTTTAGATAGATTCCAGAATCTAACCAGTTCATCTGTTGGTTAAGATGATTATACCATATAAATCTTAAATATTTTCAACCACTTGCACTTGAGACATCATGCTAATGAATATCTTGGGACATCCTGAAAGCATAACTTAGTGACAGAGACATAAAAAGGCATAACATATCAGATACAAAAATGAAGTTATTTCCAGTGTTGTAAAAGATGACATTTGTGTAAATCAAAAACTCACCTCACAATTAATTTAGAGTTTGAATTCCATAGAAAATCACTAAAAATGTTCAATGAAAAAGTGTAGTTCCCTCTGAGGTCCAGCTCTTTCAGATGTAATGAGGAGTTTGATTTCAGAGCTTCAGCCAGATCACCACACTGTGTTTTTGTGAGACTACATCTGCTTAGTCTAAAAGTAAACCATAATAAATCACATTACATGATGAGACAATAACATGACAGTAACAGTGTAACATCACTGAAGGGTTTATAATTAACAGTAATTTCAGTGCAGGCTGCAGCAACCAACAATTATAACTAGGGGTGCACCGATCGATCGGCGCACCGATCGATCGGCCTCGATCACGTTAATTTGAGGGGATCAGAAATCGACCATATTCCCATGAGATCCACCGATCTTAGTTATATGCTTTTAACTCTTTGGGGTCGAGTATGTCGTCGACGACATCGCGTACTTTTCTCGTCTATTTCAGTTTATAAATATCTCGCTGAAATCTTAATGTATAATCATGAAAAAAACGCTGGCTAAATCCGTAATCTGTCTTCTTTTCAAAACGTCCATTGTCGGAAGTATTAAAGTTTTTTTAATTAGGTTAAATCGGCAAAAAAGTAAACCATGTCATCTTACTTTGTTTTACCTGCATCGGGGGCGTGTAGTACCGCTCTCACCCGAAGATCGCTATTCACATTCTAAATAGCCGCATTAGCGCGTATTCAAATCGCATTCGCATGGTAATTTGATTAACAGCGCAACGGTGAAACGCGATCCAGATACATCCCCTTCAGCGCCATAAAAGGGGGTTGGGGACGTGGCCAGGTGACAATGGCTCATTCATACACATGAAAGTTGCTACATATTCAATGAAAGGAGCCAGAAATAGTTACATGAGTTAGGTTTTTCTTATTTATTTATCCAAATTAATGTTGCATCTACACCATTTAGTCATCTTCATGTAGCCAAGACTTTGGTGATCAGATATCTGGGATCAAAACAAACTGCCAGCATTGCTTACTATGTACTTTTATAATGTTTCTGCAAGTGTTCCAAACTGCATTTTGCAATGTCTATACGTTGATGTCAAATTTCAAACTTAACAAAAATCTGACATATTTACAATATATATTAAAATAAAGATGAGTGTAATGGCAAAACAAATATATAAGAAATAATTTATTTGCCATGAATTAAGTGTGATGAAATGTGTGATCATGCCCCAGTCAGTGAAAGTGTGTTTCCTACCCCTAGGCCCCAGAGGGTTAAATCAGCCTTTTCTCCCATTCCCGAGAGAGGTGCAGTGCAGGCTGCCTCCCTCCCTATTTTTTGGACAAGTGTGTCATAACAGCTATATATATATATTTTTTTTTACAAAATTAGAGAAATTAAAGTCTGGAAGAAAAAATATGATTTTGTAGTTCAAACAGCAATGCTCATTTATATGTTCATTTATATTTGAGGACACTACCTCATGTTTTGTGAGTATTCATATCAATTTACTCAATAAAAATGGAAACATTGAAGTAACTGTCTTTTAGTTATGAAAGAAACAAGATCGGCAAAAAAAAATCGAGATCGGCAGGTAAGGTTGCCTAAGGATCGGTGATCGTTGATCGGCCAGAAAACTGCAATCGGTGCACCCCTAATTATAACCATTATTTACAGGAAACAAAGGTACTGTTACATTTCACAGGAGATTCAGAAACTCAGATTAATTAATATAAAGTAAATAAAGCATGTTAATACTTTAATTAAAGGATTTAAATACATGTACAGATTATAATTAAAGGATTTGTATAGGTTCTTTGACTTATTTGTAGAGTTAAACTATGTCAGATAGTCAGTTATATTAGACTGAACATAGACTGAAAATAATGTACTTGAGTTGTTCCAGAATGCAGCTGGAGTTGTGCAGTAGAGCAGAGAGCTCCTTCACTCCTGTGTTTCCAACTGTATTGTCACTCAGGTCCAGATTCTTTAGGTGTGAGGGGTTTGCTCTCAGAGCTGATACAACAGCAGCACAATCTGCCTCAGTTAGACCACACTTACACAACCTGCAGAGAGGGGGGAGAGAGACTGGACAGATTAGAGAAAGCAAGAGAAATTTGCAAAGTTTACAGCAACGCTGCAATCAGCATTTCTGCTCTCAAGAAGCTGTTCACTGTTTGAAAAGATGAATTGGAGCTCGATGATAAACCAAGAAGTGTTAGACCAAAAGAAGACAGAAGATGAGGAGCTGCAGAAACGGTTGTGTCATGATCCGCTCCGTCTGCTCCTGATGTGTGCCACGCCCCCTCATTATCCACGTGTGCTTTCCCGATCGTGCCCAGCTGTTCCTTGTTGTCTCGGCTTGTCTTTCGTATTTAGTCCGTGTCTGAGTCAGTCTTCCCCAGATCCGTCATTGATGTTTGTCGCTGTCTTGCCCCTGTCTGCCCGAATAAAGCCCCGTTTTCCTGCATTCTCGGCTTGCCTCGCCTGTTTCCCGGCTCGCTCGCTCGCCGAAGCGTAACAGAATGACGGATCTCCCCGACGAACCTCCGCGGATCAAGGACCAACGCCTCGATCTGCTACAAGAGGTTATATACTGGCTGTCCCAACCAGAGATCCAGGAGGATCCTGTGTCCCTGGACTTAGCCAGCCGGAGCGGGACTCTTCTGGAGGAGATCACCCCGCTCACGGAAGCGCACGTCTTGGCAGATGTACGCGACAATCTAAGGCAGGTGTGTGAGAGGATAACGGAGAGGCGGCTCCAGCCGCTCACCCTCTCCGTGACAGCCCTACCTCAATCCTGCCACGGCCGGAGAAAGAAGAAGAGGCGTAAGGAGAGGTTACCGGAGACCAAGCCGGCGATCTTCCTGAGGGCATGCTCTCTCTCTCCGGCTCCTCTTTCCGTCACCCCGGAGGACCTCACAGCCACCGCGAAGGCACCTTCGCGGGCGGCTGCCCCCTTCCAGGGTACGCGACTAGCCCTTAAAGGGGCCAGGGCCGTCTGGGACGCAATTCCCCGGATCCCCGAGGCCCTTAAAGGGGCAACGCATGCACGCCCGGCGCCGATCCTGGCACCTGTTTCGGACCAGCCTGCTCCGGACCTGCCAGCAGCACCGGCTGATGCTACTGCCGCCGCTCTGCCCGCGGCACCACCTGCTGCTGCTGACGCCGCTCTGCCCGCGGCTGCGCTGCCTGCTGCCGCCGCCGATCTGCCCGCGGCACCGCCTGCTGCAGCTTCTGCCGCTCTGCCAGCGGCTACGACTGACCCGCCTGTCCTGCCTGACCCGCCTGTTCTTGCTGACCCGCCTGCCCTGCCTGTGGTCCCTGCTACTGCTGCTGCCGTTGCCGCTCTGCCCGCGGCACAACCTGCTGCAGCTGCCGCCGCTTTGCCAGCGGCACCGCCGGCTCCGGACTTGCCTGCAGCAACAGCCGCTACTGCCGCCGCTCTGCCCGCGGCACCGCCTGCTGCTGCTGCACTGCCCGCTGCACCGCCTGCAGCACCAGCCGCTGAGGCCGCTGCTCTGCCCGAGGTACCTGCTGAGGTGCCCGCAGAGGCGCCCCCTGCTGGCTGCACGCCTGAGGTGCCCGCAGAGGTGCCCCCTGCTGGCTGCACGCCTGAGGTGCCCGCAGAGGCGCCCCCTGCTGGCCGCACGCCCGAGGAGGCCGCTCTGCCTGCGGCACCGCCTGCAGCTCTGGCTGCCGCTCAGCCCAAGGCGCCTGCCGGGGCGCCCCCTGCTGGACTCACGCCCCAGGTGTCTGCTGAAGCGCCCCCTGCAGCTCCGGCCGTCGCCACTCTGCCCGAGGTATTCGCTGGGGCGGCCCCTGCTGGTCGCTTGCCTTGCTCGCCTGACCTGCCCGTCCTGCCCTGCTCGCCTGACCTGCCCGTCCTGCCCTGCTCGCCTGACCTGCCCGTCCTGTCCTGCTCACCAGCAGCCACGCCCGCAGCTTCCCCTGCTGATGCTGCCGCGCTGCTTACGGCGGCCCCTGCGGACCGCTCGCCGGCCCTGCCCGTCTCATCGGTCCAGCTCGGATCGCCTGTCGGCACTGCAGCCACGCCCGCGACTGCCGTCGCCGCTCTGCCTGCAGCACCGCCTGCAGCTGGCTGCTTACCTGAGGTGCCCACGGAGGCGCCCCCTGCTGGCCGTGTGATGGCGGCGCCCCCTACTGGCCGCGTTATGGCAACGCCCTCTGCTGGCTGCTTGCCCGAGGTGGCCACGAAGGCGCCCCATGCTGGCCGCATGATGGCTGCGTCCCCTGCTGGCTGCGTGACGGCGGCGCCCGTTGAGGTGCCTCCTGCTGGCCGAACGCCCAAGACGCCCGCCGAGGCGTCCCCTATTGGCCGAGTGACTGCGGCGCCCCCCGAGGCGGCCCCTACTGGCCAAGGGACTGAGGCGTCCACGGTAGCCGCAGAGGCGCTCCCTCTTGTTCCGCCTGTCCTGCCGGCACCTGAAGTGCCTGTTTCGCCTGTCCTGCCGGCACCTGAAGTGCCTGTTTCGCCTGTCCTGCCGGCACCTGAAGTGCCTGTTTCGCCTGTCCTGCCGGCACCTGAAGTGCCTGTTTCGCCTGTCCTGCCGGCACCTGAAGTGCCTGTTTCGCCTGTCCAGTCGGCACCTGAACTGCCTGTCATGCCTGTCCTGCTGGCACCTGAACTGCCTGTCATGCCTGTCCTGCCGGCACCTGAAGTGCCTGTCTCGCCTGTTCCGCCGGCACCTGACGTGCCTGTCTCGCCTGTCCTGCCGACGCCTGAGCTACTTGAGGCGGCTGCGGTTGCGCCCCCTTCCGGTTGCAGGTTGGTGGCGCCCACAGAGGTGCTCCCTGCTGACCGGACGCCGGAGGAGCCCGCCGAGGCGCTCCCTGCTGACCGGACGCCGGAGGAGCCCGCCAAGGTACCCCCTGCTAGTCACACGCCTACAGCTGCCTCAGCTCTGCCCGCCGAGGCGCCCCGTGCTGGCCGCACGACCGAGGTGCCTACTAGGGCGGTCCCTGCTGGCCATGTGTTGGTGGTGCCTGCTGCATCGCCCCCTGCAGGCCACGTGCTGGCGGTACCCACGGTTGTGATGGAGGTTCCGGTGCGACCCCCGCCTGCACCCACGCCCGCCGAGGTGCCTGCTCTGTCTGCGGCACCTCCTGCTGGCCGCATGCCCGTGACTTTGGCTGCCCCGCCTGCGGCCACGCCCGCGGCTTTGGCTGCCTTGCCTGCCGCACCTCCTGTTGGCCGCACGCCCAAGCCCGGTTCGTCAGCCCAGCCCTGCTCGCCGGCCCAGCCCTGCTCGCCGGCCCAGCCCTGCTCGCCTGTCCAGCCGGCCCAGCCCTGCTCGCCTGTCCAGCCGGCCCAGCCCTGCTCGCCGGTCCAGCCGGCCCAGCCCTGCACGCCGGTCCAGCCCTGCTCGCCGGTCCAGCCGGCCGCACCCGCGGCTCCGCCCGCTGCCACAGCCAGGCCCGCGGCCCCACCTGAGGCCGCCGCTCTGCCCGCGGCCCCGTCTAAGGCCGTCGCTCTGGCTGCTCCGCCCGCGGCCACGCCCGCGGCTCCGGCTGCCCCGCCTGCGGCCACGCCCGCGGCTCTGACTGCCCCACCTGTTGCCTCTGCGGAGGCTTTGACTTCTGTTCACCTAACACTAACCTCCCTCTTGACTCCCTCACCCTTGCCTCAGCAAGGCCGACACACCCCAGGACCGCGCCTGTCTGTTTCCCGTAAGGGACGGGGACACAGACGTCGGTCCCTGGTACCGCCTACCCTGACTCCTGGCTCGCCCGTGCGCCCCCTTGCCGTGGTTCGGTGGCTGCCTGCGGGTCCTACGGCTCCGGCTCGGCTGTCGCCTCCGGAGCTCCCTCCGGTGCCTCGTCGCCCGCCTGTGGTCCCTCCGTCGGCGCCTCGTCGGCCGCCTCCGGGCCCTCCCACTTCGGCTGGGCGTCGGAGGGCGACTACCCTGGCTCCGGCTACGCCTCCACCTGTGCCAGTGTTCCCTCCTGCTCCCTCCTTGTGTCCTTTGTCGGTCCCTACGTCTGTCTCCGTCTCCCCTGTGTGGTCCCTTCCTGCTCCGGTCTCCCTTCCACCTGTGGCCCCTGCGGCTGCCTTCCCTCGCCCGCCTGGGTTCCCTCGAGCTCGCCCTATTCTTTCTCCTCCCTTTGTTCCGTCTCCTCGTCCCTTTGTTCCTCCTGATTCGGTTCCTCGTCCCTCTGTGTCTCCTCCGTCCCCTCCTGGTCCCTTTGTCCCTCCAGTTTTGGCTCCTCGTCCCTCTGTGCCTCCTCCGTTCCCTTCTGGTCCCTTTGCTCGTCCTGCCTTTTCTCGTCCCTCTGTGCCTCCCGTGTTCACTCCCGGCCCTTTTGTTCCTTCATTTTCTGTCCCCTCTCTGTCTCCTTTCTTGATCTGCCTGTCTGCGTTTCCTGTCTTGTGTCGGGTCCTGTCGTTTTTCTGGTCCTTGTTCTTGTTCTGTACCTCTGTCTTGTTTCCAGTGTCTCGTTGACGTTCTGCTTTTGTCTTCCAGGTCCTGTTCCCCGGTCTCGTCCGTCGCCTCCTCCCAGGCGCGCCCGGTGTGCGCGCCTTTGGGGGGGGGTTCTGTCATGATCCGCTCCGTCCGCTCCTGATGTGTGCCACGCCCCCTCATTATCCACGTGTGCTTTCCCGATCGTGCCCAGCTGTTCCTTGTTGTCTCGGCTTGTCTTTCGTATTTAGTCCGTGTCTGAGTCAGTCTTCCCCAGATCCGTCATTGATGTTTGTCGCTGTCTTGCCCCTGTCTGCCCGAATAAAGCCCCGTTTTCCTGCATTCTCGGCTTGCCTCGCCTGTTTCCCGGCTCGCTCGCTCGCCGAAGCGTAACAGGTTGGAGGAAGATGCGACACAATGGACCGGAGAATCTAATGACGATTACTCTAAAGACTAACTCTGTGTATTATTTTAGAAAATCACGAATAAATGTCCTTCAAAATCACTGCAAACCTATGTACCACCCTATTATAATCTGTAGAATTATAATATATTATTATAATCTGTTGATTATCTGATAGTTTGTGACCAGTGTTTAACATTTCCAGAAGGTTTTTTATTACTTTTAGTAATAATTATAGTTTCACTTAATCCAGCTTGTGGTTGTAGGTAAAACAGAATAAATAAAATATTTTTTTTCTGTAATAATAATAATTACATTTATCAAGAATAAACAGTAACACTATAGATAGTGTATATTGCCAGAATGCATTCATAAAGTTTTCTGATATTATTGATTTTATTGTAATGAATAACATTACCCCAGTTTCAGCAGTTTGAATTGTTTATTGCTCAGCAGAGCACAGAGCTCCTTCATTCCTGATGATCCCAGTGTATTCCCACTCAGCTCCAGCTCTCTCAGGTGTGAGGGGTTTAAACTCAGAGCTGATGCCAGAGCAGAACAACCTTCACTTCCCATGCAGCAGTTATTAATCCTGGATACAGAGAGAGAGAACAAGTAAGAGAAGCCTTTTGTTTAAACATTGTCATGTTGTGCTTAATGTAAAATATAGGTTTAAAAATGGAAAATATTCATTAATTAGGTTATATGCAGTTAAACATTAAACACAGATATTACATTCTGAAAGGAATTCACTTTACTGTTTTAATTTAAATGTAAGTGAATAACTGAGAAACACTAACCTGAGTATCTCAGGTCTGCAGTGTGAATCCTCCAGTAGAGCAGAGAGCTGCTTCACCTCTGAGTCTCCCTTTATTTTCTCACTCAGATCCAGTTCTGTCTGCAGTAAGGGGTTCTTTTTCAGGATGCTATCAAGGAAATCAAAGGCTTTTTCTGCAGCAGGACTTTTCAACAACCTGCAGAGAAAGAAAGAATATATTAGACATGGTAAAAACTCAAATTTTAAATCAGAATATGCATGATCAGGAAACTGGAAACTTTGGTATATTATAAATCCAATCATTGATTAGCTAAAATCACACGTGCATGTTTCTATTTGCTGAGTTTCGTTTTTATGGTTCAATCTGTTGTTGAAAATGATTTATTTTGAGTCTTCCAATCAAAAAAAACTAAACTAAGCACTGGGTAGCTTTAAACTAAGTTCTTAAATTTTCTTGATAATATGGAATCCCCAAAATTTAAAATTTAGAGTTCTTTTACGCTTCACTTTTAGCAAAAAAAAAAATAATGTAAAAATTAAATACAAATAGAAAACTAGCTTTACCACAGCAATGTTACATCATGACTTTAAAATTTCTTATTTTGAGGTAATGCAACATAATTTTGAAAAGCTTTTTGAAGATGTTATCAATTTTGTCCTGATTGTTATGGGCTTTAGCTGAGCTTCAGTTTCTCTTCTCAATGTCTTTCCTTATCCAGCTATATCTGTTACACAATCAGTGCACACTAATCTTCATTCCTTAATCAAATGCTTCATTATCAGTCTTTACCTTTACTATTCATAACTGTTCAAGCACAAAACTCGATCCAGCACTGTTTCCTGGATAATCAGCAAACCAGCGGAACACTACAGTGTGATGTAGTGGCCTCAAATAATTCTAGATTAAACCATTAAGCAGAATTAAATTGTTTTATTTTCTCACCTCAGCGTCTCCAGTTTGTAATCCTGATTATTTTGTAAATCAGTGAGCAGCTTCACTCCTGATGCTCCAGGGTCGTTCCCTCTGAGATCCAGCTCTATCAGGTGTGATGAGGGGTTTGAATTCACTGCTGTAGCGAGAGCAGCGTATCCTTCCCCTGTGATATTATTATCATTCACACTGAAGAAGAATAAAAATGAAAGTGTAGTTTTAGCATCTTTCATATACGAGTCTGGGGAAAGTCATCACATGAACAAACTTTAACATTTACTATGATATATAATTGAATGTTACTACAAATTACACACTTTATCAATTCTATAAACTTTGCATTTATCATATAATTTATGTTTAATTATTTCACCATAGACGATTTCTAACTGGAATGTAAAGGCTATATAAGATTACATAATTAACGACTAGAAGTTTGTGTCTCAAAAAATGTAAAAAACATTTCAAATGTAATAGTGTAATAGTGTAATAGTCCTGATTTGTGAAATGTCATACTTGAGTTTTTCCAGGAGGCAGTGTGAGTTCTGTAGTAGATCAGAGATGTGCTTTATTCCCGAGTCTCCTACTTTATTCCCGCTCAGATCCAGCTCTACGAGATGTGAGGGATTTTCTGACAGAGCTGTAGCCAAAGCAGCACAGGCTTCAGCTGCTACACTGCACTTACACAGTCTGCAGAAGGAAAGAAGGAGCACAACCAACACATCAGATCTCATCTGGCGGAGAAGAATGCAGTCTTTTAATTCAGCTCTTTAACTGTTGTTCTTCACCTCATTATTCTGAATGGAGACTGTGGATTCTTCAGTCCAGCAGAAAGCTGAGTGACTCCTGAATCCTGCAGACTGTTGGAGCTCAGGTCCAGCTCTCTCAGCTGGGAAAACTCAGAGCTGAGAACTTCAGCTAGAGCTGAACAGCTTCCCTCAGTTATACCACACGTGTTAAACCTAAACATGAAATCAGAGGAAGGAAGAACAACTATGAACATACAAATTCAGCACAATAAGCATGTTACAGTATATACCAAAATTCACGCACATTTTGCTTATTTGTATCTGTCCTGACTAAATTACTATAACAGAAATGACCTTACCTCAGAATCTGAAGTTTACAGTGAGCACTTTTCAGTCCAGCACAAAGCTGAGTGACTCCTGAATCCTGCAGACTGTTGGAGCTCAGGTCCAGCTCTCTCAGCTGGGAAAACTCAGAGCTGAGAACTTCAGCTAGAGCTGAACAGCTTCCCTCAGTTATACCACACGTGTTAAACCTAAACATGAAATTAGGAATAAAATACAGTTTTAGTATTTAAGAACTGTAATCAGCAACATTTACTGAGTCATTCGGCCCTATTTTAATGACCTACTGTAAGCTCATGGACTGAAGCTCATGCATTAGGGAGTATACATGAGTGTGTTTTGGGCGTGGCTGTTTCCTGTTGTGACGTGAAAGCGTTCGAGCAGATCATCTACAGCAACAGCACCAATAATAAAATAAGAATCTTTCACATTGTAATCTTTATCTTTAATCTTGTGTATGTTTGTACACTGCTGCATTTCCTTGTGTGTGTAACAAGCAGAGTGTGTGTACATTGTGAACCCGCCTATGCAGGCACACATTACTGATAAAGTGTCCTTAAAATTACAGCAAAATACTGCGTCACTGACTTCAGATCAGGTTTTGATGGTCAATTTCACAATCACTTTCCACTGTCTCAATGCAACTGACCACGCCTCATTTTAAGATCAACACTCCGATGGGTGCTCAGGTAGGAACAAGTGCATTTGTTATTTAATCCACAGGGCACTGGATGGGAAAATAGCAACTGTGTCCTTTCCAACTGTCACTCGCATCTCTAATATTGCATCACGCTTGGCTCTGCTTTGCACCAGGTGTAAGATACGACCCATAGTGTTATATCTGACTCTGTTCTATCTGTTCATCACTCTATGAGAAATGACCTTACCTCAGAATCTGCAGTTTACAGTGAGCACTTTTCAGTCCAGCAGAAAGCTGAGTGACTCCTGAATCCTGCAGACTGTTGTAGCTCAGGTCCAGCTCTCTCACACTACAGGACTCTAACTTGAGAGCGCTGGCTAAAGCTGAACAGCTCTCCACAGTCACATTACATTCATTCAGCCTAAATATGAAATATGATGTTAACAGAGCTACATACTGAATCATCATTCTGCAGATATTACATTAAAATCAAGAAATTTTATCATCAGCAAAGTTCAAACACATTCTGGATTCAAGATTATTTCTAACAAAATTGTATTAATTTATTCCTCTTTTAATTGGTCTTGTCTGTTATGTCTAACAGGTTAAATCCTGTTTTGAGATTTATTTGAAAACGCCAAACATTGCACATTTCTACTCGTCTGTAACTTTGTAGTTTAAAATACATTTGTGCATACTTGATATGTAATTAATCCCACTAGAAAACATTTTGTTAGTAGAACTCATCTGATAGTGATGCAAAAATAAAAATACTTACACAACTTTCTGAAATTTACAGTGTGAGTCTTCCAGTAGAGCTGAGAGCTTCTCAACTCCTGAGTCTCCTAGATCTTTCTTACTCAGATCCAGCTCTTTCAGGAGTAAAGGGTTCTGATTTACAACTGAAGTCAGCCAAGTACATGCCTCTTGTGCAGCAGTTTTCAACAAACTGTAAAAAATAAATATTTGCTTGTACTTGGTGTTTCTACAATAATAGGAATAACAAGAACAGTATGGCTGCTTTTGTTTATTTCATGATTACTTCTCTCTTAAAATTTAAATGAAAGTGGCCATTGGATGGAGCATCCCAGAAAAAAATTAAGGTCTAGTCAAATAAACTGCATAAATTGCATTCAATTATAAATTTTATCCATTTTTTCACAGAAACTCTCACAGTTCTTTGTACAGTATAAATTTACTATAGTTAATAGAAGAATCACCTCAGTGTCACTGTTTTGTGATGTCGATTCTTTTGTAAATCAGTGAGCAGCTTCACTCCTGATGCTCCAGGGTCGTTCCCTCTGAGATCCAGCTCTATCAGGTGTGATGATTTCAGAGCTTCAGCCAGAGCAGCGTATCCTTCCTGTGTTATACTGCAGTCTGAAAGTCTGTGTAAAATATGGTCATAGAGGATATAGAATAAAATGGATCAACATCTATGGAAGCAATATAGAATTAAGAAGAGTTTTCATACACTGAGAAATATGGCACTAAGTTTTTATTTATATTTTGAAAATTATACATTCAAAACCAAGCATGTGATGTACTTTAATGAAACAATCTACGCTGAGAAAGGATAAACATTTGACATGGATTTCTTCAGCCTACATCTAAATGAGAATTCTTTCAAAAATTACATTTACATAATTACATATATGTATGTGTTGAAGACTTAATTTAAAAGAGTGTATATACAGTATGTGAAATTAGATTTTTGTGTTTCAGTAAAAATAATAATAATAACATGGTGAAATTGTTTTATATATTCGGACAACTGATCATTCTTAAGCTTCAAAATAAAAGTTAAAAAAACCTAATCTGTAATATCTGTATAACAATAACCACACGCTTTACTACATGATTTTATATTATTTTTATTAATAGTACCAGTATTACTATCACACTGTATAAAATAGACAGGTATTACTGTACCTTAATTTCTTCAGTTTACAGCGTGGATTCTTCAGTCCTTCAGATAACTGCTGGACACCCGAATTCTGTAGGCTGTTCTTACTCAAGTCCACCTCCGTTAGAAAACAGGGGTTTGAGCTGAAAACTTCAGCCAGAGACTGACAGCTTTCCATCATTAGACCACATTCAGTAAGTCTAAAAAGAAAAATGTCACAACTTTTCCAGTGAGTTCAGCCACAGAATGCATGTAAAATAATGAAAGTTCAGGTAATAAAAGTTCAATGTTTAAGTTTTGATCTGTCATTCTTAATTTATATTTATGGATCTAAACACTGCCACAACTATGAATTTCATCTTCAATTGAAGACACTGTTATGGGCCTGATACATTGTAAAGGAAGCTGACCAGGGGGTGTCCTTGCCAGCAGTCTAAACCACCATGACCTTCTCCTCTGGTTTTGGATTAGCATTGGCTGTACTCTCAGGCTGTCCTGGGTGCTAGAGCTCTTACCCTATCACAGAGATTAAGGCCAGCACTCCCACAGAGGAACCTTTTTTGCTGTCTGAACTCACAGCCTTTTCTTTCAGTTATTGCCCACAGCTTAGGATCACAGGTAAGGTTAGGAAGATACAGTAGATCACCATAGACCAGTTTCACTATGACTATCACTGCTGCTCTGACACAGTCCAGGACAAGGTGACTCCCTTCCCCACTCTTTACAAGAAACAAACCATGCCCTCAGACTTGGAGGAGCTAATATCTATCCCAGCTGGTTCATATTCAGCAGAAAAATGTTCAAATGTTTATCGAAGGCCAACCTCAGATGATAATAAAAATAGCAAGGATGTGAGCTATACCTTCCACACTGAACAACCCATCAATATTGTCTGCACAAAAAGACACACCCTTAACAAAATCCAACAATTCTGACTTTATGCCATGAATACAGACACAATTTTGACTACTTATAGAGACTGGACCACATGAAGTAGAGACCCAGTTATCTATAGAACCACCTACAAAAAATCAAGGTAATGCACATGATCATATATCCTCTTCAAATTTACTAAATACATGTAGAAATGTGGATTAAAATAATTCTGATTCTCTTCACAAAACAGCAAATATAAAGAGCTGGTCCAATGTTTCATGGCTTGGATGCCCATGATATAATTTCAGATTCCTGGGTTCAACTATTGAGTCTGAAGTCTCTTCTCTAGAAAGCTTCCCAGCTCACACTCGCAGGAAACTCAGAATGCTCTCCTGGGAGGTTCTGATTTAGCATAGCCAATCCACCCCAGTGAAACCCAGTAGAAACCCACATGGACATAAGCATGAACATGTGAAACTCCATACTAGAGACCCTGGTCCTGCAAGACAACGCTACCTGTTGAACCACTGTGTTTTCTAATTACTTACAGTATACATCTAAATATATTACCGAGTAAATTGAAATAAATTACAATGAAATAATAATAATTTAATGTACACACGTGAGTTTCTCAGGTCTGCAGTGTGGATCCTTCAGTAGGGCAGAGAGCTGCTTCACTCCTGAGTCTCCGTCTATTTTTCCACTCAGATTCAGATCCGTCTGCAGTAAGGGGTTTGTACCCAGAACTTTACTCAGATTATCACAAGCTTTCTCTGCTTCAGGACTTTTCACCAGTCTGTGAAGGAGGAAAAGTTTACTCTAACAACATTATAAATATCAAGAGTATTATCTTAACTCTACCTCACCATAGTCCATCCATCCATCCATCATCTTCCGCTTGTCCGGGGTTCGGGTCGCGGGGGTAGCAGCTTCAGTAGAGGCACCCAGGCCTCCCTCTCCCCAGCTAACCCCACCAGCTCCTCGGGGGGGACACCGAGGCGTTCCCAGGCCAGCCGAGAGATATAATCCCTCCAGCGAGTCCTGGGCCTGCCTCGGGGCCTCCTCCCTGTAGGACAGGCATGGAAAACCTCCCTGGGTACCCGCCCAGGAGGCATCCGCACCAGATGTCCAAACCACCTCAACTGGCTCCTTTCGACGTGAAGGAGCAGCGGTTCTACTCCGAGGCCCTCCCGGATATCCGAACTTCTCACCCTATCCCTAAGGGAGAGCCCAGACACCCTGCGGAGAAACCTCATTTCGGCCGCTTGTATTCGCGATCTCGTTCTTTCGGTCATTACCCATAGCTCATGACCATAGGTGAGGGTAGGGACAAAGATGGACCAATAGATCGAGAGTTTGGCTTTTTGGCTCAGTTCTTTCTTAGCCACGACGGACCGGTTAAGCGCCTGCAGAACTGCAGACGCCGCTCCGATCCGTCTATCCAACTCCCGATCCCGCCTACCCTCACTCGTGAACAAGACCCCGAGATACTTAAACTCCTCCACTTGAGGCAGTACGTCTTCCCCAACCCGAAGAGGGCAAACCACCCGTTTCCGGCTGAGAACCATGGTCTCGGACTTGGAGGTGCTAATCCTCATCCCTGCCGCTTCGCACTCGGCTGCGAACCGCCCCAGTGCCTGCTGGAGATCCCCAGCAGATGAAGCCAACAGGACGACATCGTCTGCAAAAAGCAGCGAGGCAATCCTGAGGTCACCAAACTGGACACCCTCAACGCCTTGGCTGCGCCTAGAAATCCTGTCCATAAATATGATAAACAGGACCGATGACAAAGGGCAGCCTTGGCGGAGCCCAACACGCACCTGGAACACGTCCGACTTATTGCCGGCAATGCGGACCAAGCTTCTGCTCCGTTCGTACAGGGACCTGATCGCCCACAACAGTGGACCCCGGACCCCATACTCTCGAAGCACCCCCCACAGAGCACCTCGGGGAACCCGGTCGTAAGCCTTTTCCAAATCTACAAAACACATGTAGACTGGATAGGCAAACTCCCAGGCCCCCTCCAGTACCCCTGCAAGGGTATAAAGCTGGTCCAGTGTTCCACGACCAGGACGAAAACCGCATTGTTCCTCCTGAATCCGAGATTCGACTATCGATCTCACCCTCCTCTCCAGTACCCTGGAATAGACCTTCCCAGGGAGGCTGAGAAGTGTGATCCCCCTGTAGTTGGAACACACCCTCCGGTCCCCTTTCTTAAATAAGGGGACCACCACCCCAGTCTGCCTCACCATAGTATTCTGGACTATTCATTTTTTAGGCCAGTTTTTATCTTTATTTCTGAAAATATCTTTGACCTTATCATTAAATTATTAAAAAATTATAAAACGTTTCAAATGTTGGTTTATAATAGAAGAATACATTTTATACTGTTATAAAAAAAACTGATTGTTAGAATAAGAAATTATTATGGGCCTTAATAAAAGCAACCCATTTTGGTTCTTTCCATTTAAACATTGAACATTTTCCTTTTAAACATTTGTTATTTACAATTTGCTCACTTGAGTGTTTTTAGACTACAGTCTGGATCCTGCCGTAAATCAGTCAGCAGCTTCACTCCTGATGCTCCAGGGTCGTTCCCTCTGAGATCCAGCTCTATCAGGTGTGATGATGTCAGAGCTTCAGCCAGAGCAGCGTATCCTTCCTCTGTTATACTGCAGTCTGAAAGTCTAAACAGAGAACATTGGATGCCATTATTATAATAGTCTGATGAACATCTATACAATATAATACTTAATGCCAAGGCCATTTAAGAACTGATATGTTCTATGTTTGTTTGCAGTTTGCATGTAGATATCATGAGCTCTTTGGTAAATTTGAAAGAGCAGAAGCAGAACCTGACCTCAGTATCTGCAGCTTACAGGGCTGATGTTGCAGCAGTGCACAAAGCTCCTTCACTCCAGAGTTTTCAAATT
Source organism: Paramormyrops kingsleyae (assembly GCF_048594095.1). NCBI lineage: Eukaryota > Metazoa > Chordata > Actinopteri > Osteoglossiformes > Mormyridae > Paramormyrops > Paramormyrops kingsleyae. Next base: position 11,689,283 of record NC_132808.1, on the reverse strand, counting down.
TATTCTCACTCAGGTCCAGCTCTTGTATGTGTGCAGGATTTGATTGGAAAGACGAAGTCAAAGCAGAGCAGGCTTCTTCTGTGACACCGCTGTTCTTTATCCTAATGATTGAGGGCAAACTCATTTTAGTTTAAGAATAATAAACAGAGCTGACAGCAGTGATGTCATAAATAATATTACAATACACACGTGAGTTTCTCAGGTCTGCAGTGTGAATCCTCCAGTAGAGCAGGGAGCTGCTTCACTTCTGAGTCTTTAAGTATTTTTCCACTCAGATCCAGTTCTGTCTGCAGTAAGGGGTTTTTACCCAGAACCCCAGTCAGAAAATTACAGGCCTTCACTGCATCATCACTTTTCAACAACCTGCAGTGACGGAACAAAGACAGATTACATTATTAGCATAATTCTCTTTACATTGAACTGTATATGGTTAGTGTTTTGTTAGAGTATTAAAGTGGATTTTATATTGAGGTAATTAACCCTGGTACATATTTTTCACCTCAGTGTCTCCAGTGTACAGTCTGGATCCTGCAGTAAATCAGTGAGCATCTTCACTCCTGATGCTCCAGGGTCGTTCCCTCTGAGATCCAGCTCTATCAGGTGTGATGATTTCAGAGCTTCAGCCAGAGCAGCGTATCCTTCCTCTGTTATACTGCAGTCTGAAAGTCTAAGAGGATAAAAGCCTTTTGTTATTTAATTGTGAAGATCACAACATGAAATCTAACATTTTCTTTTTTATAAGATTTGCACACACGTGATTCACACTTAGTCACCTTGCAACTACTTTCTATTTCTTAATGTAATTAAGTATACTTATGACTCCTTTTTCATTCAGTTCTTTCATTGTTTGATGTGTACAGCATCATTAAGGTTTTTAATATAATAATTATATCAGGGCTTGTTTTTTTAGTATGGATTCATATCAGAAAGAAATATTTATCTCATCTGAACATGTAAGCTGTATCTAGTCATTAACCTGAAATTCTTTTTCCAAACACTTCATTCAGTGTTCACTTGTGGTATAAAGAGGATATAAAAGCAATCCTTCTGCTGAGGTTTAGTTTAATAGGAGAGATGAACTGACCTGAGTTTCTCCAGTTTACAGTTTGGACTCTTCAGTCCAGCACAAAGCAGCGTCACTGCTGAGTCCTTCAGCGGATTCCTGCTCAGCTCCACCTCAGTCAGTTTGGAGGATTCTGAGCTGAGAACTGTGTGTAAAGTCGAGCAGCTTCTCTCTGTCAGGTTACACTCACTGAGCCTGAAAGCAGAATTTGGCAGTAATAAAATCATCTGTCCTTAGTTGCACCACCACAACCTCGCTTAATCTTTTCACCCATTATAGCAGCAAAAAGAAAATCTGTATTAATGTCCATGGTTCTGGAATGAGATACTCAGCAAACACATATATAAGCTTCTGATATTTTGGTGTCCACATAATTATATACTACACCACAAATTCATTTGAATGCAATTTGCAGACAGCAGGAAAAAGCATGACACAATGTTTATGTAATTTCATTGTTCATAGTGTTTATGCCAACTGATTAATATTTCTTGCCATTAGTGTAACTATGACCAAGCTTTAGGGGCAGAAAACCAGCCGAATGAAGAATGTTTTACTTACAGAGCTGTTGTTGCTTCCTGGACGACTGGCTGGAGTCTCTTAAAGCATTCATCTGACTTTATAAACTTCTGTAGCTCAAACACTTCCAGATTCTTCTTTGATGTCAGCAGCACAAAGACCAGAGCATGCCACTGAGCAGGTGTGAGCTCAGATTGAGAGAGACGTCCTGAGCTCATGGAGTTTTGGATCTCTTTCACTAGTGAATCATCATTTAACTCATTCAGACAGTAGAACAGATTGATTGCTCTCTCAGGAGATGGATTTTCTTCAAGTTTGGACTTGATGTACTGAACTATGTCCTTTTGGCAGTCAGAGCTGCTTCCTGTGTGTGTCAGTAGACCTCGAATGAGCTTCTGATTAGACTCCAGTGACAGGCCCAGAAGGAAGCGAAGGAAAAGATCCAAGTGTCCGTTTTCACTCTCCAAAGCCTTGTCCACTGTAATCTTCAGCACATCAATCACTTTTGTTTCTTTGCTCTCCTCTGATATTTCAAAAACATTCTTGTTTTCATTTCTGAGACATGCGTATGCATGTAAAGCAGCAATGAACTCCTGAATGCTGAGATGCACAAAGCTGAAAACTGTGCCTAGAAATCTGCTGGTCTCCTGAGTGCACAATCCTGAGTACACTGTTATGTTATTAGGGTCAAGTCCACAGGATTCTAGATCTTCTGCATAGAAAATCAGGTTATTTTTTTCCAGGTGACTAAAGGCAAGTTTTGCCAGTGAAAGAATTTCCTTTTGATCCCATGGAATGTCTGAAGCATTCTTTCTATTGAATTTCTTGTCCCCCTGTACGGTCTGAAAGATCAGGAAATATGTGTACATCTCCGTCAGAGTCTGTGGAATGTCTTCACTCTCGGAGTCTCTTAAAATCCCCTCAAATACAGTAGCTGAAATCCAACAGAAGACTGGAATATGACACATGATGAAGAGACTTCTTGATTTTTTAAGATGATCGATGATTTTGTTGGCCAGAGTCTCATCCATGATTTTCTTCTTGAAGTACTCCACCTTTTGTACATCATTGAAGCCACGCACCTCTGTGACCCGGTGCACATGTTCAGCAGGGATCTTAGCAGCTGCTGCTGGTCGAGTGGTAATCCAGATGAGAGCAGATGGAAGCAGATTTCCTGCAATGAGGTTTGTCAGTATAGTGTCCAGGGGGGCTGGCATTGATGCATCAGTCCACTTCTCATTTTCATGGAATTTTAGAGGAAGTCGACACTCATCCAGGCCATCAAAGATAAACAAGACTTTATACCTATCTGTGAATCTCAGTCCTTTTACTTTTGGGAAAAAATTGTAGATGATGTCCTTTAAACTGCGCACTTTCTTCTCCAGGTTCAGTTCTCTGAAAGGCAGTGGAAATATGAACTTGATGTCCTGATGTTCTTTCTCTTCAGCCCAGTCTAGAATAAACTTCTGCACACAGATGGATTTTCCAATGCCAGCGACCCCCTGTGTCACCACAGTCCTGGGTGTGTCTTCTTCAGGTAATGGTTCAAACATGCTGTTGCATTCAATTTTTTTCTCTTGCTCCATTTGACTTTTTTCAGCTTTTTCAATTTGTGTCACCTCATGTTGTTCATTCATTTGTCCACTTCCAGCAGTAGTCATGTACAGATCTGTATAGATCTTGTTCAGAGTGTTGGACTCTCCCTGCTTTGCAATTCCTTCACATACATGATGAAACTTCTTACACAGATTTGATCTGAGAGCACGCTGCTGAAATCCTATTAGTGCATCTATAGTTATATGATAATAAAACACAAGAAAACATTAATTAAATAACTGTTCTGAAATAGTAAGAAAGTATAGAAGCTATAGATGGTCCACTTGTCTACTGGGTTTTGTCCTCATTTGATCTCTTACCTAGGAGTGCATCAGCAAGATCCTTTTGTTCCATCAGGTTTAGAAAGTACAATGCCATATCAAGAGCTGCTTCTTTAATACTCCACATATCTTCTCTCACATCTCCATAATAACTTGTGTTTTCTTTTCTCAGGAATTTCTTAAACATGTCCAGCTCATGTTTTATAAATACGATCATTTTATTTTCAAGATCCTTTACAAAAGACACAGAGAAAATTAAATGCAGAACATAATTTTTTTTTGCCCTCTTTGCAACATTCTAATATTTCATTTGAATCTTTATGAAAAACATTCTACACACAGCAGGTACATAAAGAATAGAGAGGTCTTTCTTTATGTTAAATTGTCACGTTAGGCAGGGTGTGTGCAGGATGCATGTGCAGGGATCACAGAGCAGAAAGTGAAAGTTATATAAATCACAATATGAATCAGGGCAAAAACCGTAAACAGAAACATAAATCAAAAGCTCGGCAATAACTGAAAGTAGCCTTAAAGCTACTTTGCGCGAGCGAGTCCTTAAATAGTATCCATTATTACGCAGACGCAGCTGAGAGGAGCGCAGCTTTTCCGTAGCGCTGCAGAGCCAGGGTAGAATGTTGCATAACAAAAATCTTGTATTGATGTTAACAATTATCTGTCAGGTACATGTTGGCTATGGACTACAGATCAAGATGGCCAACGTGCGCATGTGTTCTGGCTCTCCGGACTACGAACTGGATGCAGGTGCATCCAATCAAGACAGACATTCTAAGACTGTTTATAAGGAGAGATTCAGTCAGTGGCTCCTTGCGAAGCTATAGAGTGTTTTCCTTGAGAGTATCTCTGCTGAACAATATATCTGTGTTTGTTTTGTTTTTTTGACCATAGCCTTTCCGGGATTTCTGATATTCTGCCTAGCCCCTTTATTGTTGTTTGTTGATCGCCTGATCCGTGCTTTTCCTACAGTAGGATTACGTTTCTGTCTCATGTTTTCGATTTGTCTGCCTGCTTGTGGATTTAAATTAACGGACGAGTTTCCACGACAGTACTTTCTTACTTTCTTTCTTCTTAATGTGACAGATATTTTTTGGATGCTTATCATCTGAAATAAATATCCCAAAATGATTTCTGAAAAGTGTACTGGTTGACACCGTGGGAAGCATTAATGTAGATAATGTAAGTCTTACATTAAAGATGTTGCAGAGAAAGTCTGTAATCTTCTTATCTAATTTGGAGGTCTTTTCAGCAGCCACATGAAAATTTCTGCAGTCAAAATAAATAATTTTATGATTAGTAGTTTAATTTCTTCCAATAAACGATAGTGTTAAATGAAAAACATAATTACCTTCCCTTAGAGGGTATCCTTGTTGTTTTCTTACTGCTAGGTGTATGCGGTCTAGCTCGGAAGGAATTTTGTCGAGATAGAGAGAGAGAGAAGAATGTACTTTAAAAAAAACACTTTGCTGTCTAATAATGTTCAATAAACATAAATAATCCGTACATATTGTATGTACTCTATATATCCAAAAGTATGCACACATGACCGTTACATTACATATGTGGTTCTTCCCCAAACTGTTGCCACAAAGTTGGTAGCACCCAATTGTATAGAAAGCATTTGTATGCTGTAGCATTACAGATCCCTTCACTGGAATTAAGAGACCCAAACCTGTTACAGTATGATGATGCCCCTGTGCACAAAGCCATAAAGACATGGTGTGTTAAGGTTGGTGTGAAAGAACTTGAGTGGTCTACAGAGCCCTGACCTCAACCATACTGAACAGCTTTGGGATGAAGTGGAACACCCCAGACCTCCTCATGAAAATCTAATAGAAAATGTGAAGCCTTTAATACCAATAAAATAAATCTAAAATAAATCGGATGTACAACAAGCACATATGGGTGTGATGATTAGGGGTCCACAAACCTTTGGGAAGATAGTGATTTGTTTGAGTTTTAAAAAATAATACTGTATAAGCAACCATTTCAGCCATCCATGATCAGCTTGCCCTCTTCTGGACAGCACTGAGCATAATTAATTATTTTCGTATGTAATAGTAAGGCTCAGTATTTGGTAACTTTACTAGTGGATGATTTTCCTCTGGGTTTATAAGCTTATTCATGACCTGGTATGTTGTCATTTGAGATCTTTTCACTGTGATGAAGAGCAGAGAAAGCACTGAAGCTTATCTTTTACCTGTTTACTTGAGTTGAATCTAAAATAGAGAGCAGCTTGGACTGGTCACTCTTAAGAGACACACATCTGGATCCATGAGAATTTGGCCTTTCCTCAGTTCCACTAAAGAGTACAGAGAAAGCATATTTTGCTGAATAAATTCTGAAGCACCTGTATATGATAAAGTCTAGTCCAGGGGTCAGCAACCTTTTTGACATGGAGTGCCAATTAGATATTTTCTTGGAGGGGGGTTGACGCGTATTTACCGGGGAGGGGGGCTATTGTGCGGCCAGGAGGAGGGAGGGGTTAGAGTATCTTTAGCGAGCGAGGGGCTGCGTGTCACGCTGAACATCCGATCCTAACCCTAACCCTTTGAACATCTGCTCCTAACCCTAACCCCCATGCGCAGATCGGATCGGCAGGTGGCACAGATCGTGTACTGATGCTTGTACTCCATCGTGTTTATCCCACGTTGTGGCATGTGACGTCACGAAAAGTCCGTCAGCGTGCCAACATTCCACAAGTGGCACGTGTGCCTAAGGTTGCCGACCCCTGGTCTAGTTATTCTCGCAAAATAAAGATTATCAGGTGGATCACAAGGATCCTTAACAGCACCATCATGGACACAGTGAAGAGTTCCAAATTCCTTTGTGTGCATATAAAAGAGGACCTCATGGAGACTTCCAGAAGCACCTACTTACCCAAAAAGCCGAGGAAATCTCACCCTCACCCTCCTCATAATCAACAGGTTAACTATAGAGAGCTAATAGAGGTGCTTACTACTAGGAGAATTAAACCATTAACATATTGTTAGCCTAGTAGTCTCTTATTACAGTATTTGAATATTTGCCTTTTTCCTCTTTGTAGTATTCAAAGTTTTTTTTTTTAGAGTTTTATTTTTTTGCTGATTTTCTAATTATTTCTCATGTGTATTATGTATGTTAACCAAAAAGTAAGCATGTGTTCAAAGGTGGTGGACTAGACAATACTGACAAACCCTGTCTCTGATAACTCTGGCAACCTCAAGTAAATTTAATAATCTAAATAGGTTGATGATTAAACAAACAAACTGATTGTCACGCCCACAGGGGCGGGGCCATACCGCTGCAGGCATTCATCACAATCCAGCCAAGTTATTTAAGCCCAACGCAAAGCTCTACGGGTTGCGAAGTATTGTTGCCTACCCATGACACATACCGAGCGCTTTTCTGTCTTCCGTCGAACCCTCCTGTCCTCCCTACCTCATTGTCTCCTGTTGTCATCCCTGCCAAGCTTCCCTGATCATCTCCACCTGTCCACCCGATCCTGCCTGTCCTGCTGTCCTGGTTTCCCTTCGTCCACCGTCCAGTCCCATCGCTCCCTTGTCTTGTCTCTTTCTGTAGGATTGACCACCCCGGCTTCTGACCTCCCGCGACCAACCCGACTCTCCGCCTGTCTAGCCCCTTCGGATTTGGATGCACCCGGCTTATTCTTAAATAAAACATTCTCCTGCATTCCGGGGTCCGCTTCGTCTCTGATCGCTATTCACAACACTGATCAGGAAGGCTAGAACAGGGGTGTCCAAACTATGGCCCGCTGGCCAGCTGTGGCCCGCGGTCCGTTCTTAATTGGAGCGCAGCAAATTCTAAATATATAATGGAATATGGCCCGCACATGAAATTTGTGCTTTACTATATTGTACTTCTTAGTTTTAACATTAGGTGGAGCTACTGTCCAAAGTGAAAGTCCAAAAGGCACACTGACTACGCTGCAACGAGCTCACGCTGGTCATGCTCATTGTGGAGTCTATGGCATGGACCAAGTGTCTGGGTTTCTACACTCTTACAGCTGTCCCAATTCTGAGGTAGTTCAAGTAGTTCTCATCTCTTCCAAAGAATCATTTTAGACACAGATCGTCAGGGGTTTATACTGTTACCATTTGATTTAGAAGTGGTAGGGAATTTTCCCCCAGGGGCAAATGTGATTCTGGGTACATCATGAGCATGCATGGGAGTCAAGTAGGACAGCATCTTGGACATTTTCACCACAAATTACTGTTGGACACAATGGTCAGAATGCACCCCTAGTGTCACAGCAAGAAGATTTTGGGTTGGAACCTGCTGTACTGTTGGGGCCTTGCTGTGTGGAGTTTGTATGTTCTCTCCATGCATGCATGGGATTCCTTTGTGATTAACACTGCAATAAATTGCTGGGTGTACACCCACCTCTAGCCCGAAGTCAGTTTGGATAATGGATGGATGTCATAGCCCCTGCTTTACTTCTCCATCCATGTCAGCATAAATGAGTTTATTTCTGACCAATAAAAATTATCATGAACAAGAAAAAACTGGCCAATAAGTTACAATTAGTAGTTAAATCACTCACTGTTATAAAGCACAGCTCACCCGTATGACAAAATTTTAAAGTCAAAACTACAAAAGTGGATTTTGCTTTGAGGCTAACAATTCTATTCTGGCAAGCTATTTCTACATACAGTATGTGTCTGAGGATGAAATTATGATGAGCAAGACAGTAATGATGGAGGAGAAGTGCTGGATCTTCACATTGGAAATTCAGTATCCCAGCCACCTTCCAGGTGTCCTATATTATATTGTAACATGGGCGGGTTTTGATTTGGTTCCAGCATGCTTTGCGCCGTCTTAACATGGCGGTCTATGGGGTAGGGGGCGTGTTCATGTGTTCACCATCTGCTTAGCGAGGTGTTAAGTTGGTGGCCTCGGTCCTGTTCTGTGTGTTTAAGTAGGCTTATTAAAAAGCTCCATGCTACCCGTTCTCTAGTTCATGCCGTGGCGCTGTACTGAGTGTGGTTCTCGGGGTGAATGTGTTTCCCATGCTGTACTGTGACTGTGTGGTGAATAAACTTCTCCCAGCCATTTGCATTGGGCAGCAACCAAGCTAACTTGTCTCTCTCCAAGTGTGTTCCGGCGTGAGAAAAACGTTACACTGGTGTCAGAAGTGGGATGGAGATGAATGAGTTCAAGCACACTGTCGAGGAACTACGAAAGATCCAAGCGGGTCGTCAGGTAGCAGAGTGACTGCTGAGGAAGAAAGAGCAGGGCAGCCGAGGCGAGAGAGCGCACTGCAAGTCCCGACACTGGATCTCGGAGCGGAGTCCAGCGTAGAGTCTCCGCAAGACCTGGCGCCGAAGCTGGTGGCAGCTCTGTGCGTGGACGGCCGGCGAAGTGAGCTGTGTCTGCCCACCTAAGATGGCACCGTGGCGCCCAACGCATACCTTGCACAGGTGGAGTTAGCCGTCTCGGGCTGGTCCCCCGCTGAAACCGCCGTCAGAGTCGTGCTCTCGCTGGAAGGAGGCACTGCGTGTACTGGAGGACCTGTGGGCCAGAGAGCGCCAAGACTGGTCGAAACTGCAGGAGGCGCTCCATTTCCGGTTTGGCGCCGGAGATCGAAAAGAGGCGGCGTACAAGGAGCTGGCGAGGCGTGAGCAGCGCGCGGAAGAAAAGCTAGGCGCATTCGCCATGGACCTAAGGTGCCTCGCACATCGGGGTTATCCAGAATTCGAGGACAAGGTGCAAGAAGAGCTGGCGCTCCGGGCATTCCTTCGCGGACTCCAGCCGCCACGTCTTCGTGAACACACCAGGCTGGCTGCACCACGTTCGCTCACCGAGGCGCTTCGTGAGGCGGAGCGAGCAGAACTGATTCTGGTAGAACAGCGAGTAGAGGAACCTGGCCGGGGGCAGGGATTCCCGCCGCGGCCAGGCGGCGAGCAAGCGCCGGCAACTTCTTGGCAGCGCAGAGCGGCGGGACGTGAGGCGTGCTTCCGCTGCGGGGAGACAGGACACCGGGCCCGTGTGTCCAGCATACTCGAGCCGGAGGACGCCGTACCCCAGCCGCAGTTAAACTAGTTCCAGGGGGTGCCGAGGGGAAGCCGCCTTCCGCTGCCATCTTTGTTTCCCCACCCAGTGAATTAAATTTTTGTTCGGGACGTTTGGGCAATCATGCTGGACTTTACGTGAACTGTGTTCTGGACAATGTTTTGCTGCGAGCTCTGGTGGATACCGGTTCCATTATTTCGTTGCTGCGCTGTGGAATACTGGGGCATGGCAAGCAGGTTTCCAGAGTGCCTGACCGAGCTTTAACCATTCGCACCGTCACGGGCAGCCGAGCAGAGATGAAGGCATGCCGTAATGGTTCAGGTCAGAATGGGCGAACGGATTTATTTACACAAGTTTTCGTGGGGGATATTGAGGAGGACTGCATTTTGGGCTTGAACATTTTGGTGAAATGGAACACTGTGGTGGACTTATCAGCTGGGATTTTACGGGGTGCGTGGACATTGTAGCAGCACGTACCCGAGAGGTGGAACTTCCGGTGGAGGCGCCATGTAAACATCCGGTCGCAGATAAGGCGAGTGTACTGAGCGAACTGTTGCAGCACGGTAGCGCGGGACTGAGTCAGACACAGACAAAGACATTGGAATTATTCCTGTGCGAGTTTGCAGACATTTTTGCGGTGGACGAAAGCGAATGCACCCATACCAACCTGGTGCAGCACACGATCGACACGGGAAATGCAGCTCCCATTTGGCGCCTCCCCTTAGCCAAGCGAGCGATCGCAGAGCAGAAGCTACGGGAAATGGCTGAGTCGGGGGTCATCGAGCCTGCGGACCGACCGTGGTCTTCACCAGTTGTGCTGGTGAGAAAGAAGGATGATTCCTGGCGGTTTTGCATGGATTACCGGCGGCTGAACGAGGTAACGCGTAAAGATTCTTATCCTTTGCCCATTGGACTTACGGAGCGGCTACTGGCAGGTAGAGCTCGCTCCGGAGGCACATCCCAAAACCACGTTTTCGATCGGGCAAGGTTGATGGCAGTTCCGGCGTATGCCTTTCGCACTATGTAATGCTCCAGCCACTTTTGAACGGTTGATGGACAAAGTTCTTGCGGATATTCCCCATAATCGTTGCGTGGTTTACCTGGACGATTTGTTGGTGCACGGGAGAGACTTTGAGGGCACACTCACTAACTTAAGGGAAGTGTTCTTGGCAATCCGGCGGGCGAACTTGTGGCTTAACCCCAAAAAGTGCCAGCTGCTATGGCAAGAGACTGCTTTTCTGGGCCATGTGATTAGTTCAAAAGGAATTTCCACGGATCCAGCTAAAATCTCTGCGGTAAAGAATTGGCCAGTACTGGTGAGTGTACAACAGTTATGAACTTTTCTGGGATTAGCCTCTTATTATCACCGTTTCGTGAAAGACTTTGCCACAATTGCAAGCCCTCTGCACGAACTAACTAAAAAGAACAAACCTTTTCGCTGGGACAATGTGCATGCGCATGCTTTCGCTCAGTTACGGGCAGCTTTAGTCTCCTCCCCAGTTTTGTAATACCCAGACGTGTCACGTGCTTTTGTTTTGGATATGGACGCGAGCGATGTGGGAGTGGGGGCTGTGCTGTCTCAGGTTTCAGAGGAAGAGGAGCGCATTATTGCTTATTTCAGTCGCGCCTTGTCTGGTCCAGAGAGGAATTACTGCGTCACACAGCGCGAACTGCTAGCTGTAGTGGCAGCCTTGAAACACTTCCGGCCATACCATGATCTAGGATCGTCCTCCTAGATCATCCACTCTGATCATCCATCCAGATCATCCTCCTAGATCGTCCTCCCAGATCGCCCAACCAGACCAGCCACCAAGACCAGCCGAACGAGTCTACGTGCAGCCGAGTGACAGCGGCCCCGAGGGCTACATCACCAGCTGTTTTGCCAGTGCCTCAGCTGGACCGTGATCAGCTCGTTACGGAGCAGGAGAACGATCTGGCCCTGCATGAGGTGTTGGGGTGGGTTAGAGTGGGCCTGCGTCCGGATTATGCAGCGATTGCACATCAGGGGCTGGAACTTAAATCTTTGTGTTCTCAGTAGGCTAGCCTCCTCCTGTATGACGTATTACTTTATCATCGCTGGGAACGGGTGTGCGGCTCGGGCGAGCTGTTGCAGCTGCTGGTACCGAGGACTCTGCGGGAGTGCGTGCTGGATTTGGTTCACGGACACTCGGGGGTGGGTCACTTTGGGGTGAGTAAGACTCTGCGGTGTTTACGTGCGCGCTTTTATTGGCCAGGCTGCCATACGGACAGTGAATTGTTTGTTCACCATTGTGACACCTGCACGGCAAAGAAGGGCCTTACGCAGCGCTCGTCTGCCCCGTTGCAGGACTTTAGGGTGGGGGCACCAATGGAACGAATTGGGGTGGACATTCTCGGATCGTTTCCTGTGTCTGATCGCGGTAACCATTATGTGCTGGTAGCTATGGACCACTTTACGAAATGGCCGGAGGCTTTCGCGGTGCCTGACCAGAGTGCGTCCACCACAGCAAGAGTGCTGGTGGATGAAGTTTTCAGCCAGTTCGGCCCACCGAAAGAGCTGCACAGCGACCAGGGATGCAATTTCGAGGTGGAGGTGTTTGCTGCTGTGTGTGAGCATCTAGAGGTGAAAAAGACACGCACCACGCCCCTCCATCCTGAAAGTGACGGCTTAGTGGAGCGCTTTAATCGAACTCTCACCACGCAGCTCGCTGTGCTTACCAGCGATCGGCAGCGAGTTTGGGACGAACATTTACCGCTTGTGCTGTGGGCGTACCGTACAGTGGTTCAGGAGTCTACGCAGTTAACACCAGCTGCCTTAATGTTAGGTCGTGAGTTGCGCACTCCCGTGGACCTCGTGTTCGGGTCACCCCCCCAGCCGGACCTACCCACGAAACCAGGTATGGACTGTTTCTGTTGTTTGAAGGACAAACTCCTCCGTGTGCACTAGCTGGCATGTAAGACAATGGGACAAAGCAGCGGCGTGTTTACGATGTTCATAGCCGGGGATGAGACTTTTGTGTTGGGTGCTCGGACGATTATCGGACGTTGCATACCGGGTGCGGTTGGCAAGGCGGGCGCGAGTGGTAGTTCTCCACCGAGATCGACTCGCGCCCTAACAACCGCACGCCGGAAACCCAGGTGACTCGGCTGTAGCGGAAAATCCCCCGATCGGGGTAAGTGTTTCCTCACCTCCTACCGCAGGGCTCAGACGGTCGCAAAGACGGTGTCAACCCCCGCCCCGTTTCAGAGACTGTAATCAGGTTCTGGCTGACTGGGGACAGTCAGGGCTCGGGTGCGGGCAATGTAACGTGGGCGGGTTTTGATTTGGTTCCAGCATGCTTGTGCCGTCTTAACATGGCGGTCTATGGGGTAGGGGCGTGTTCATGTGTTCACCATCTGGTTAGCGAGGTGTTAAGTTAGTGGCCTTGGCCCTGTTCTGTGTGTTTAAGTAGGCTTATTAAAAAGCTCCATTTTTAATTTGCTGTATCATACTGAAGTAGGTGATAAGAAATGGCCCCATATACAATTAACATTAGCAAAATCTTGGACTGGTTCGGGTTTGAAAATCCCACTGCAGATACAGATTTCACATCCAAATGGCACCCCCTGCTGTGCTGTTCCAACCAATTCAGTGTAGAAGAGCTCAGTTCTGGCCACCAAAACAGAAACTGGGTGAGAATTAGAAAATTATGTGTCCTACAAACCAAATGAGCAATACACCAATGTTAGTACCAATAAGTTATGGTCTATTGTAGGTTCATTTTCAAATCACTTTAGAATGAGGGTAAAAATTTCATTCTGAGAAAATGCTTCTAAAGATGCGTCTCAAGATTAAGGGAAGAGAAATAAATACCTTCTCTTAGAGAGAAATGAAAGAGTAGAGGGAAATGTGCTTCAGCTATTTTATCTTAGAAATTTCACAGTCTAAGATGCATTCCAAATCCTTCACATACTTAAAATAATAAAAATGTGTGTTTTCCCAATCAGTTTACAAAATATATAGATACTAATGGCTCCAATCTGTCACATCTGCACACATGGATTCATTCCCCTCCTCACCAAAAGATGTTTTAATGATTCTACATTACTGTGATTATTGCAAGTTGATTGCGCTATTTTTGTTTGTTTGTTTCCGATGATCACAGTCATTATGTCCTTTTTAACATACATTTTACAATATACTGTATATATACCTGTGTGCATTTTCTGTCTGTATTTGTCTTGCAATAATTACAGACTAAATATAAAACTTTAGTAACTCTAGTCTGGAGATCTACCTCTAAAGATGTACCTCTGATGATGGGATTAATAATGAGCAACAGAAAGAGAAGTGAATACCTGTCTGGAGTAGCTGTTCCATCTTGAAAGTTGACAAAAAGTGGCTTGGACCGGTCACTCTTAAAGGACACACAGCTGGGTGCAGGAGAGTTTGGTCTTTCCTCATCTCTACTAAAGAGTAATAAAGAGTAAAGTTGTAGTGAGAGAGAAATGTGATACACCAAAACCAAATGGTTGTTGATTTCAGGAGGATTTGTGGTGATCATTCTCCACTCCACATCAAGAGCACCATTGTGAGTACAGTAAAGACCTCCATGTTCCTCTTTGTGCACGTTGCTGAGAAGCTCATGCATAGTCTCAACTTCACCTAGCCAGTATGCCTGACAAAAACCCACCCTTTCCTTCTTCATTATTTTCTACAGGGTGTACACAGACAGCATCCTGATCAGCTACATCACTGTCTGTTAAGAAATCTGCAACGTCTTTACAGTTTGTCAGCTCAATGAGAGAACATCATTAGAGTATCTGAAAGCTCAAATCTTAAATCTTGCTGCTCTAACAGACATAACCGTAGGTCTGACCATTATTAGTCATATTCAAGCATTTTCTAAAACAGCATTTAAAAAAATCACCAGAATCAATAGTTTACTGACCCTACAAGTTCTTGACAAACTAATCTACGGTTACTAGCAGGGTCAAATTATGCTGCAGTCTCCTAACTAAACTTCCTAAAAAGACCATTAAATAGCTGTAACTCATTTGAAATGCTGCTGATATCTTTCTAACCAAAACCAGGAGAACAGAGCAGATTATTCCAGTTCTATTACTCTGGCATCCAGTTAGTAACAGAATTCATTTCAACATGTTAAGCAATGAAATAGAAAATGGTCTGGGTACAGAATATGTATCTGATATGCTTAAAGAATATAAATCTAGTTCTAGATGCAGGGGTTGCAGGTCAGCTTTTAGCACCTAGAGTCCAAACTAAACACGGTGAAGCAGCATTTATTTTTTGACATGCTTTGATTTATTTGAGTTTAATGTTTTTAGCTGCTTGTTAATACAGTAAAACCGGTCTAAGTCGACACTCGCAGGACCAGCTTAAAAGTGACGACTTAGAGAACTGACGAGATACACCTAAGTCGACACTTTGGCGACTTATGTCTATCTGGCCGTTTTGCCGACTAGTAAATATAACACCATACCTGTACTACACCGCACTATACACGCGAGACTTAAGACCAGGGAGCGACTAGTGCGATAGGTGGGGATTCCCCGTTTCTACGTTGCCGTGGTGACAAGCAGGCGGCGGGAATGCAACGATTAGGGTGTCGACTTACAGGTAGGAAAATCCATTCATTTGTGTTGTTCGGGACCGGGATTTAGGTGACGACTAAGGGAATTTGACGACTTACAAGCGGCGATTTACACAAGGAATTTTAAAGGAAACATCATTAGGAAAAATCGTGACTTTTGCTTGAGCGTCGACTTGTGCACATTGACGAGTTACAAGCCGGCGACTTACACCAGTTTTACTGTAGTTGTTTATATTCTAGTTAATATTTGAAGGTAAAGTTGCTGTATCATACTGAAGTGGGTGATAAGAAATGGCCCCATATACAATTAACATTAGCAAAATCTTGGACTGGTTCGGGTTTGAAAATCCCACTGCAGATACAGATTTCACAT
The DNA here is from genome assembly GCF_048594095.1 of Paramormyrops kingsleyae. NCBI lineage: Eukaryota > Metazoa > Chordata > Actinopteri > Osteoglossiformes > Mormyridae > Paramormyrops > Paramormyrops kingsleyae. The sequence continues at coordinate 11,673,851 of NC_132808.1, read as the reverse complement.
CCAAATGGCACCCCCTGCTGTTCCAACCAGTTCAGTGTAGAATAGCTCAGTTCTGGCCACCAAAACAGAAACTGGGTGAGAATTAGAAAATTATGTGTCCTACAAACCAAATGAGCAATACACCAATGTTAGTACCAATAAGTTATGGTCTATGTAGGTTCATTTTCAAATCACTTTAGAATGAGGGTAAAAATTTCATTCTGAGAAACTGCTTCTAAAGATGTGTCTCAAGATTAAGGGAAGAGAAATAAATACCTTCTCTTAGAGAGAAATGAAAGAGTAGAGGGAAATGTGCTTCAGCTATTTTATCTTAGAAATTTCACAGTCTAAGATGCATTCCAAATCCTTCACATACTTAAAATAATAAAAATGTGTGTTTTCCCAATCAGTTTACAAAAGATATAGATACTAATGGCTCAATGTGTCACATCTGCACACATGGATTCATTCCCCTCCTCACCAAAAGATGTTTTAATGATTCTACTTTACTGTGATTATTGCAAGTTGATTGCGCTTTTTTTGTTTGTTTGTTTCCGATGATCACAGTCATTATGTCCTTTTTAACATACATTTTACAATATACTGTATATATACCTGTGTGCATTTTCTGTCTGTATTTGTCTTGCAATAATTACAGACTAAATATAAAACTTTAGCAACTCTAGTCTGGAGATCTACCTCTAAAGATGTACCTCTGACGATGGGATTTATAATGAGCAACAGAAAGAGAAGTGAATACCTGTCTGGAGTAGCTGTTCCATCTTGAAAGTTGACAAAAAGTGGCTTGGACCGGTCACTCTTAAAGGACACACAGCTGGGTGCAGGAGAGTTTGGTCTTTCCTCATCTCTACTAAAGAGTAATAAAGAGTAAAGTTGTAGTGAGAGAAATGTGATACACCAAAACCAAATGGTTGCTGATTTCAGGAGGATTTGTGGTGATCATTCTCCACTCCACATCAAGAGCACCATTGTGAGTACAGTAAAGACCTCCATATGTTCCTCTTTGTGCACGTTGCTGAGAAGCTCATGCATAGTCTCAACTTCACTTAGCCAGTATGCCTGACAAAAACCCACCCTTTCCTTCTTCATTATTTTCTACAGGGTGTACACAGACAGCATCCTGATCAGCTACATCACTGTCTGTTAAGAAATCTGCAACGTCTTTACAGTTTGTCAGCTCAATGAGAGAACATCATTAGAGTATCTGAAACCTCAAATCTGAAATCTTGGTGCTCTAACAGACATAACTGTAGATCTAACCATTATTAGTCATATTCAAGCATTTTCTAAAACAGCATTTAAAAAAAAATCACCAGAATCAATGGTTTACTTACCCTACAAGTTCTTGACAAACTAATCTACGGTTACTAGCAGGGTCAAATTATGCTGCAGTCTCCTAATTAAACTAAAAGACCATTAAACAGCTGTAACTCATTTGAAATGCTGCTAATATCTTTCTAACCAAAACCAGGAGAACAGAGCAGATTATTCCAGTTCTACTACTCTGGCATCCAGTTAGTAACAGAATTCATTTCAACATGTTAAGCAATGAAATAGAAAATGGTCTAGGTACAGAATATGTATCTGATATGCTTAAAGAATATAAATCTAGTTCTAGATGCAGGGGTTGCAGGTCAGCTTTTAGGACCTAGAGTCCAAACTAAACACGGTGAAGCAGCATTTATTTTTTGACATGCTTTGATTTATTTGAGTTTAATGTTTTTAGCTGCTTGTTAATACAGTAAAACCGGTCTAAGTCGACACTCGCAGGACCAGCTTAAAAGTGACGACTTAGAGAATTGACGAGATACACCTAAGTCGACACTTCGGCGACTTATGTCTATCTCGCCGTTTTGTCGACTAGTAAATATAACTCGCCGTTTTGCCGACTTATAAAATCGACACTTCGGCGACTTATGTCTATCTCGCCGTTTTGTCGACTAGTAAATATAACTCGCCGTTTTGCCGACTTATAAAATCGACACTTCGGCGACTTATGTCTATCGCGCCGTTTTGTCGACTAGTAAATATAACTCGCCGTTTTGCCGACTTATAAAATCGACACTTCGGCGACTTATGTCTATCTCGCCGTTTTGCCGACTAGTAAATATAACATCATACCTCTATTACACCGCACTATACACGTGAGACTTAAGCCCAGGGAGCGACTAGTGCGATAGGTGGGGATTCCCCGTTTCTACGTTGCCGTGGTGACAAGCAGGCGATGTGAAGCAGGCGGCAGGAATGCAGCGATTGGGGTGTCGACTTACAGGTAGGAAAATCCATTCATTTGTGTTGTTCGGGATTTAGGTGACGACTAAGGGAATTTGATGACTTACAAGCGGCGACTTACACAAGGAATTTTAAAGGAAACATCATTAGGAAAAATCGGGACTTTTGCTTGAGCGTCGACTTGTGCACATTGACGAGTTACAAGCCGGCGACTTACACCAGTTTTACTGTAGTTGTTTATATTCTAGTTAATATTTGAAGGTAAAGTTGCTGTATCATACTGAAGTGGGTGATAAGAAATGGCCCCATATACAATTAACATTAGCAAAATCTTGGACTGGTTCGGGTTTGAAAATCCCACTGCAGATACAGATTTCACATCCAAATGGCACCCCCTGCTGTGCTGTTCCAACCAATTCAGTGTAGAAGAGCTCAGTTCTGGCCACCAAAACAGAAACTGGGTGAGAATTAGAAAATTATGTGTCCTACAAACCAAATGAGCAATACATCAATGTTAGTACCAATAAGTTATGGTCTATGTAGGTTCATTTTCAAATCACTTTAGAATGAGGGTAAAAATTCCATTCTGAGAAACTGCTTCTAAAGATGCGTCTCAAGATTAAGGGAAGAGAAATAAATACCTTCTCTTAGAGAGAAATGAAAGAGTAGAGGGAAATGTGCTTCAGCTATTTTATCTTAGAAATTTCACAGTCTAAGATGCATTCCAAATCCTTCACATACTTAAAATAATAAAAATGTGTGTTTTCCCAATCAGTTTACAAAAGATATAGATACTAATGGCTCCAATGTGTCACATCTGCACACATGGATTCATTCCCCTCCTCACCAAAAGATGTTTTAATGATTCTACTTTACTGTGATTATTGCAAGTTGATTGCGCTTTTTTTGTTTGTTTGTTTCCGATGATCACAGTCATTATGTCCTTTTTAACATACATTTTACAATATACTGTATATATACCTGTGTGCATTTTCTGTCTGTATTTGTCTTGCAATAATTACAGACTAAATATAAAACTTTAGCAACTCTAGTCTGGAGATCTACCTCTAAAGATGTACCTCTGACGATGGGATTTATAATGAGCAACAGAAAGAGAAGTGAATACCTGTCTGGAGTAGCTGTTCCATCTTGAAAGTTGACAAAAAGTGGCTTGGACCGGTCACTCTTAAAGGACACACAGCTGGGTGCAGGAGAGTTTGGTCTTTCCTCATCTCTACTAAAGAGTAATAAAGAGTAAAGTTGTAGTGAGAGAAATGTGATACACCAAAACCAAATGGTTGCTGATTTCAGGAGGATTTGTGGTGATCATTCTCCACTCCACATCAAGAGCACCATTGTGAGTACAGTAAAGACCTCCATATGTTCCTCTTTGTGCACGTTGCTGAGAAGCTCATGCATAGTCTCAACTTCACTTAGCCAGTATGCCTGACAAAAACCCACCCTTTCCTTCTTCATTATTTTCTACAGGGTGTACACAGACAGCATTCTGATCAGCTACATCACTGTCTGTTAAGAAATCTGCAACGTCTTTACAGTTTGTCAGCTCAATGAGAGAACATCATTAGAGTATCTGAAACCTCAAATCTGAAATCTTGGTGCTCTAACAGACATAACTGTAGATCTAACCATTATTAGTCATATTCAAGCATTTTCTAAAACAGCATTTAAAAAAAAATCACCAGAATCAATGGTTTACTTACCCTACAAGTTCTTGACAAACTAATCTACGGTTACTAGCAGGGTCAAATTATGCTGCAGTCTCCTAACTAAACTAAAAGACCATTAAACAGCTGTAACTCATTTGAAATGCTGCTAATATCTTTCTAACCAAAACCAGGAGAACAGAGCAGATTATTCCAGTTCTACTACTCTGGCATCCAGTTAGTAACAGAATTCATTTCAACATGTTAAGCAATGAAATACTGTAGAAAATAGTCTAGGTACAGAATATGTATCTGATATGCTTAAAGAATATAAATCTAGTTCTAGATGCAGGGGTTGCAGGTCAGCTTTTAGGACCTAGAGTCCAAACTAAACACGGTGAAGCAGCATTTATTTTTTGACATGCTTTGATTTATTTGAGTTTAATGTTTTTAGCTGCTTGTTAATACAGTAAAACCGGTCTAAGTCGACACTCGCAGGACCAGCTTAAAAGTGACGACTTAGAGAATTGACGAGATACACCTAAATCGACACTTCGGCGACTTATGTCTATCGCGCCGTTTTGTCGACTAGTAAATATAACTCGCCGTTTTGCCGACTTATAAAATCGACACTTCGGCGACTTATGTCTATCGCGCCGTTTTGTCGACTAGTAAATATAACTCGCCGTTTTGCCGACTTATAAAATCGACACTTCGGCGACTTATGTCTATCTCGCCGTTTTGCCGACTAGTAAATATAACACCATACCTCTACTACACCGCACTATACACGTGAGACTTAAGCCCAGGGAGCGACTAGTGCGATAGGTGGGGATTCCCCGTTTCTACGTTGCCGTGGTGACAAGCAGGCGATGTGAAGCAGGCGGCAGGAATGCAGCGATTGGGGTGTCGACTTACAGGTAGGAAAATCCATTCATTTGTGTTGTTCGGGATTTAGGTGACGACTAAGGGAATTTGATGACTTACAAGCGGCGACTTACACAAGGAATTTTAAAGGAAACATCATTAGGAAAAATCGGGACTTTTGCTTGAGCGTCGACTTGTGCACATTGACGAGTTACAAGCCGGCGACTTACACCAGTTTTACTGTAGTTGTTTATATTCTAGTTAATATTTGAAGGTAAAGTTGCTGTATCATACTGAAGTGGGTGATAAGAAATGGCCCCATATACAATTAACATTAGCAAAATCTTGGACTGGTTCGGGTTTGAAAATCCCACTGCAGATACAGATTTCACATCCAAATGGCACCCCCTGCTGTGCTGTTCCAACCAATTCAGTGTAGAAGAGCTCAGTTCTGGCCACCAAAACAGAAACTGGGTGAGAATTAGAAAATTATGTGTCCTACAAACCAAATGAGCAATACACCAATGTTAGTACCAATAAGTTATGGTCTATGTAGGTTCATTTTCAAATCACTTTAGAATGAGGGTAAAAATTCCATTTTGAGAAACTGCTTCTAAAGATGCGTCTCAAGATTAAGGGAAGAGAAATAAATACCTTCTCTTAGAGAGAAATGAAAGAGTAGAGGGAAATGTGCTTCAGCTATTTTATCTTAGAAATTTCACAGTCTAAGATGCATTCCAAATCCTTCACATACTTAAAATAATAAAAATGTGTGTTTTCCCAATCAGTTTACAAAAGATATAGATACTAATGGCTCCAATGTGTCACATCTGCACACATGGATTCATTCCCCTCCTCACCAAAAGATGTTTTAATGATTCTACTTTACTGTGATTATTGCAAGTTGATTGCGCTTTTTTTGTTTGTTTGTTTCCGATGATCACAGTCATTATGTCCTTTTTAACATACATTTTACAATATACTGTATATATACCTGTGTGCATTTTCTGTCTGTATTTGTCTTGCAATAATTACAGACTAAATATAAAACTTTAGCAACTCTAGTCTGGAGATCTACCTCTAAAGATGTACCTCTGACGATGGGATTTATAATGAGCAACAGAAAGAGAAGTGAATACCTGTCTGGAGTAGCTGTTCCATCTTGAAAGTTGACAAAAAGTGGCTTGGACCGGTCACTCTTAAAGGACACACAGCTGGGTGCAGGAGAGTTTGGTCTTTCCTCATCTCTACTAAAGAGTAATAAAGAGTAAAGTTGTAGTGAGAGAAATGTGATACACCAAAACCAAATGGTTGCTGATTTCAGGAGGATTTGTGGTGATCATTCTCCACTCCACATCAAGAGCACCATTGTGAGTACAGTAAAGACCTCCATATGTTCCTCTTTGTGCACGTTGCTGAGAAGCTCATGCATAGTCTCAACTTCACTTAGCCAGTATGCCTGACAAAAACCCACCCTTTCCTTCTTCATTATTTTCTACAGGGTGTACACAGACAGCATTCTGATCAGCTACATCACTGTCTGTTAAGAAATCTGCAACGTCTTTACAGTTTGTCAGCTCAATGAGAGAACATCATTAGAGTATCTGAAACCTCAAATCTGAAATCTTGGTGCTCTAACAGACATAACTGTAGATCTAACCATTATTAGTCATATTCAAGCATTTTCTAAAACAGCATTTAAAAAAAAATCACCAGAATCAATGGTTTACTTACCCTACAAGTTCTTGACAAACTAATCTACGGTTACTAGCAGGGTCAAATTATGCTGCAGTCTCCTAACTAAACTAAAAGACCATTAAACAGCTGTAACTCATTTGAAATGCTGCTAATATCTTTCTAACCAAAACCAGGAGAACAGAGCAGATTATTCCAGTTCTACTACTCTGGCATCCAGTTAGTAACAGAATTCATTTCAACATGTTAAGCAATGAAATACTGTAGAAAATAGTCTAGGTACAGAATATGTATCTGATATGCTTAAAGAATATAAATCTAGTTCTAGATGCAGGGGTTGCAGGTCAGCTTTTAGGACCTAGAGTCCAAACTAAACACGGTGAAGCAGCATTTATTTTTTGACATGCTTTGATTTATTTGAGTTTAATGTTTTTAGCTGCTTGTTAATACAGTAAAACCGGTCTAAGTCGACACTCGCAGGACCAGCTTAAAAGTGACGACTTAGAGAATTGACGAGATACACCTAAATCGACACTTCGGCGACTTATGTCTATCGCGCCGTTTTGTCGACTAGTAAATATAACTCGCCGTTTTGCCGACTTATAAAATCGACACTTCGGCGACTTATGTCTATCTCGCCGTTTTGCCGACTAGTAAATATAACACCATACCTCTACTACACCGCACTATACACGTGAGACTTAAGCCCAGGGAGCGACTAGTGCGATAGGTGGGGATTCCCCGTTTCTACGTTGCCGTGGTGACAAGCAGGCGATGTGAAGCAGGCGGCAGGAATGCAGCGATTGGGGTGTCGACTTACAGGTAGGAAAATCCATTCATTTGTGTTGTTCGGGATTTAGGTGACGACTAAGGGAATTTGATGACTTACAAGCGGCGACTTACACAAGGAATTTTAAAGGAAACATCATTAGGAAAAATCGGGACTTTTGCTTGAGCGTCGACTTGTGCACATTGACGAGTTACAAGCCGGCGACTTACACCAGTTTTACTGTAGTTGTTTATATTCTAGTTAATATTTGAAGGTAAAGTTGCTGTATCATACTGAAGTGGGTGATAAGAAATGGCCCCATATACAATTAACATTAGCAAAATCTTGGACTGGTTCGGGTTTGAAAATCCCACTGCAGATACAGATTTCACATCCAAATGGCACCCCCTGCTGTGCTGTTCCAACCAATTCAGTGTAGAAGAGCTCAGTTCTGGCCACCAAAACAGAAACTGGGTGAGAATTAGAAAATTATGTGTCCTACAAACCAAATGAGCAATACACCAATGTTAGTACCAATAAGTTATGGTCTATGTAGGTTCATTTTCAAATCACTTTAGAATGAGGGTAAAAATTCCATTTTGAGAAACTGCTTCTAAAGATGCGTCTCAAGATTAAGGGAAGAGAAATAAATACCTTCTCTTAGAGAGAAATGAAAGAGTAGAGGGAAATGTGCTTCAGCTATTTTATCTTAGAAATTTCACAGTCTAAGATGCATTCCAAATCCTTCACATACTTAAAATAATAAAAATGTGTGTTTTCCCAATCAGTTTACAAAAGATATAGATACTAATGGCTCCAATGTGTCACATCTGCACACATGGATTCATTCCCCTCCTCACCAAAAGATGTTTTAATGATTCTACTTTACTGTGATTATTGCAAGTTGATTGCGCTTTTTTTGTTTGTTTGTTTCCGATGATCACAGTCATTATGTCCTTTTTAACATACATTTTACAATATACTGTATATATACCTGTGTGCATTTTCTGTCTGTATTTGTCTTGCAATAATTACAGACTAAATATAAAACTTTAGCAACTCTAGTCTGGAGATCTACCTCTAAAGATGTACCTCTGACGATGGGATTTATAATGAGCAACAGAAAGAGAAGTGAATACCTGTCTGGAGTAGCTGTTCCATCTTGAAAGTTGACAAAAAGTGGCTTGGACCGGTCACTCTTAAAGGACACACAGCTGGGTGCAGGAGAGTTTGGTCTTTCCTCATCTCTACTAAAGAGTAATAAAGAGTAAAGTTGTAGTGAGAGAGAAATGTGATACACCAAAACCAAATGGTTGTTGATTTCAGGAGGATTTGTGGTGATCATTCTCCACTCCACATCAAGAGCACCATTGTGAGTACAGTAAAGACCTCCATATGTTCCTCTTTGTGCACGTTGCTGAGAAGCTCATGCATAGTCTCAACTTCACCTAGCCAGTATGCCTGACAAAAACCCACCCTTTCCTTCTTCACTATTTTCTACAGGGTGTACACAGACAGCATCCTGATCAGCTACATCACTGTCTGTTAAGAAATCTGCAACGTCTTTACAGTTTGTCAGCTCAATGAGAGAACATCATTAGAGTATCTGAAAGCTCAAATCTGAAATCTTGGTGCTCTAACAGACATAACCGTAGATCTGACCTTTATTAGCCATATTCAAGCATTTTCTAAAACAGCATTTTAAAAAAATCACCAGAATTAATGGTTTACTGACCCTACAAGCCCTTGACAAACGATTGCACGGTTACTAGCAGGGTCAAATTATGCTGCAGTCTCCTAACTAAACTTCCTAAAAAGACCATTAAACAGCTGTAACTCATTTTAAATGCTGCTGATATTGTTCTAACCAAAACCAGGAGAACAGAGCAGATTATTCCAGTTCTATTACTCTGGCAGCCAGTTAGTAACAGAATTCATTTCAACATGTTAAGCAATGAAATAGAAAATGGTCTGGGTACAGAATACATATCTGATATGCTTAAAGAATATAAATCTAGTTCTAGATCCAGGGGCTGCAGGTCAGCTTTAAAAATTCCATTCTGAGAAACTGCTTCTAAAGATGCGTCTCAAGATTAAAGGAAGAGAAATAAATACCTTTCCTGAGAAGATGTTCCACCTTTAACATGGTCACTCTTATAGGACACATAGCTGGTTGCAGGAGAAATTGGCCTTTCCGCTATTTCACTAAAGAGTTGAGAGAAATGTGTCACATCAGCAGCCGCACCATGGACACAGTAAATAAACACTGTTTTGTGTACTTATAGTATTTTAGTGTATTTTTTGCCAGCATTATTCTCTCACATGTTTTTCCTTCTATAAGGCAAAATGTGTGACACCTAATTTGTACCTCAGTATTTATGGAAATTTTTGTTTTTCCTGTCAAATTCAATATGAAAACTGCAACATCCTGACATAACCTCCTACGCAGAAATAAAATGCATTCGAAGAGACATTCAGTAGTGATGAGCAAGTTCTCAAAAACATCAGAGCAGCTGCGGAGATCCTGGCTTCTTGTTGAGACACTTGTAACACATACAGGCTATAGATATCTGACGTAGAAATTATATTATAGAAAATTATGTATCCTACAAAGCAAATGAGCAATACACCAATGTTAGTACCAATAAGTTATGGTCTATTGTAGGTTCATTTTCAAATCACTTTAGAATGAGGTTAAAAATTCCATTCTGAGAAACTGCTTCTAAATGTGCGTCACAAGATTAAGGGAAGAGAAATAAATACCTTTCCTGAGAAGATGTTCCACCTTTAACATGGTCACTCTTATTGGACACATAGCTGGTTACAGGAGAAATTGGCCTTTCCGCTATTTCACTAAAGAGTTGAGAGAAATGTGTCACATCAGCAGCAGCACCATGGACACAGTAAATAAACACTGTTTTGTGTACTTATAGTATTTTAGTGTATTTTTTGCCAGCATTATTCTCTCACACGTTTTTCCTTCTATAAGGCAAAATGTGTGACACCTAATTTGTACCTCAGTATTTATGGAAATTTTTGTTTTTCCTGTCAAATTCAGTATGAAAACTGCAACATCCTGACATAACCTCCTACGCAGAAATAAAATGCATTCGAAGAGACATTCAGTAGTGATGAGCAAGTTCTCAAAAACATCAGAGCAGCTGCGGAGATCCTGGCTTCTTGTTGAGACACTTGTAACACATACAGGCTATAGATATCTGACGTAGAAATTATATTATAGAAAATTATGTATCCTACAAAGCAAATGAGCAATACACCAATGTTAATGCCAATAAGTTATGGTCTATTGTAGGTTCATTTTCAAATCACTTTAGAATGAGGTTAAAAATTCCATTCTGAGAAACTGCTTCTAAATGTGCGTCACAAGATTAAGGGAAGAGAAATAAATACCTTTCCTGAGAAGATGTTCCACCTTTAACATGGTCACTCTTATTGGACACATAGCTGGTTACAGGAGAAATTGGCCTTTCCGCTATTTCACTAAAGAGTTGAGAGAAATGTGTCACATCAGCAGCAGCACCATGGACACAGTAAATAAACACTGTTTTGTGTACTTATAGTATTTTAGTGTATTTTTTGCCAGCATTATTCTCTCACACGTTTTTCCTTCTATAAGGCAAAATGTGTGACACCTAATTTGTACCTCAGTATTTATGGAAATTTTTGTTTTTCCTGTCAAATTCAATATGAAAACTGCAACATCCTGACATAACCTCCTACGCAGAAATAAAATGCATTCGAAGAGACATTCAGTAGTGATGAGCAAGTTCTCAAAAACATCAGAGCAGCTGAGGAGATCCTGACTTCTTGTTGAGACACTTGTAACACATACAGGCTATAGATATCTGACATAGAGATTATATTATAGAAATACTTAAATGTAAGTATTAAATAAACCTGGTTGACTTACCCTTGATTCTTATATTGCTCCTCAGGAATACTCATTTCAGTAGTCCTGGTTTCCTCACACTCCCCCGATATTCTCTCAGAAATTCAAACTTCACTCTTAATCCTGGTATAGGAATATAAAATGTCTGAACTCATCAAATTAGCTTTTGGATATATACCATATAGCAAAGGTTAACAATCCTTGTCCTGCACATTGTAGCATTCTCCGAGCAGTAAAACACGAAAAGATGCAGATCATGCACATTTAAAAAACTTTACTTAAGCCTTTTTATGATTGCAGAGTACTGTAATTGTGATTTATATATATATATATATATATATATATATATATATATATATATATATATATATGGAAATGCAGAATGTTCTACAAATGTTGAAAATTAAATCATTTTTACCACAGTCTCAAAATGTCTTCTTGGCCTAGCGCTCTTTGGACCTATAAATGTCTTGTATCTCTTGTTTACACAGAACTGGCCGTTACTGAATAGCCCAATTAAACCTGTTAAATATCATCTATGAATTTACAAAAATATGTAGTTTTACACAACTATTTACTTAACAGCGGGGTACTAAAGTGGGGAGATAAGGTAAAGATAAGGTACAAGATAAAAAGAAGAAATGACAGAAAATGGAGCACACTGGAGAAAGAGGGAGAGAAACAGTGAACAGATAACAGACTTGTTGAATAAAAGCCATTTTTTATCACCACAATCAAACCTGAACACAGAATATCTTTACAAGAGCCTTTTGCCCCTTAAAAGTGAACTTTTTTTAATCAGTTCATGATAAACAGGAAAGAACATGTTCTGCATGAAAGTCATGAGTGCAGTTTTGGTTTCTGTATAGGGATATTAACACCTTCTCACCTCACACTTTTGCTAATGATAGATAAGCAGCAATGTACAGGTACAAGGAAATGTTGGATATAATGCCAACTTTTCATGTACATCTTTGCTTCTCATTAGATGTTCCAAATATTTTTTTAAATATGATCTTAAAATGAAAGAAATAACTTTAGAAAAAACTCAATACGTACATAACTGACTCCACACATACAAACACACACACGGCTTGTTCAAACTTGTGAAGCAATTAGAATAATAACCACTAACCACCCTTTACTATACTATACTGCTTCAAATTTACAATGCCACATGTACAGTAAGAGCTTAAATGTAATCAATTAATGTTTTGGCATATTCACAACCAAACATATTCACAAAAAACATATTCACAAAAACATATTCACAAAGTCCAGCACACTTTAGAGGAGAGAAGAATGTAAGTCAAAAAAAATTATTTCACAGGATTTTACAGGACATACAATGAGATGTTCTTCAAAGTCACTTCAAAAGACATCAATTTTCCTTTTTGTCAAGAGGTTCAATTATTTATTTCTTAATATTTTACTATTTACCTTTGCTCTTATAATAATATTTATATATAATAATGTGTGATATTAGACTCTATTAGTGATTAAAAAAAACATCTTGAAGTGCCATCATGGTAACATCATCATAAGATCATGAAGTACTAAGCATAAGTAGTGAGTGAACTGTTTCTCAACTAAAAACTAACATATCCGGCCCAACCTGTTCTCAAGTGAAAGTCAAACATTTTTTTTAATGTACTCAAACTTTATAAAGCAAAAAAGCTATTTATTTCTAATTTGACTGTTTTTCCAACTATTAAGTTTTTAGCTAGTTGTGTTAAATGTATGAATGTAAATAAATTATGCAGGAGCTCATTCACTGATGTCTCGCATACAGACTTTGGCTTTATGAGAGAAGAAAAGACATTTGAGATGTGTAACCTCTGGAGGTGTAAATAAACACCTGCAAAGGAGTAAAAAATGTTTTGTTTCTTGGAAATGTAATCAGGTTAATAAGTGTAATAAGTGTACAACATCAATAACACTGATGTAAAATAGAAATATTCCAAAAAAAAATACAATTTTTTAAATTTTATAATGGAATATATATATATTTATATATATATTTATATATACACACACACACACACACATGTGTGTTTATTATTATTATTATTACCGTGAACTTCCTCTGGTTCTCCTTTGCAGGGTACATCATGTCTGAAAATGATTCCTACAAAAAATAGATGAGTTGTGTTAAACATAATTGCTGCGTGTTAAAATCTAATAAGATTCTTGTATTTAGTATCAGTGTCAGGGAAAAGCCGCGCGGTCAGACGCGCTTTGAATCTTTCTTCCTGTTCCTTTAGAGAACGTGGTAAATGATTTACAGGAAATCAGTTGAACAATAATCACCTCCTAACCATACAAAATGAAAGGTTTTTCTCCTTCTAGCGCGTGCCCTCAACCTGCACGCGGTAAAAACAGAAACATTAACACTAAACATCAAAGCCATTTCTGATTAATGCAACATTCTTTTAAATATTGAAACACAAGTCTGAGCCAGTTTTCTTTTTTTTTATTTTTTCATTTTTTTTTATAAAAATAGCCCAGTCATGGCGCTTGCTCGGTTCGTATGTACGTATAATTAAAATTGTAAGATTAAAAAAGGTTAAAAGATTAAGATTCGTCAGACTGACACATCGATTTCACTTCATCAATAGAATATTTAATATACACTAGGCGCGATGTAGTCTAGTTGTGTATAGGACAATAAATGAGGAACCATAAAGAAATAGCATTACCGCATTACCAGCAAGTCCGTTACTCTGCTGCAGTTTACTTTCGATTTCACTTTAACCCTAGAGAGTCCTCAATGACGTCACTCTGGCGCATCTCACTGCTTTTCAAATCTACACAAATCTATTGCTGAATTAATTTGAAACTATGGCCCAATCCCAAACTATACCCTCGACACTCCGCCTTCATTTCGAGTCACACTCCCGCCGAGTCACCCTCACAACACGCCCTATACACTTAAACTGAAGGAAATTGTCACAAGAAAGATTTGAGACAGACTTGCCCTCGCAGCGCCTTTTTACAGTCTTCATTACCGGAAAGAGGAAATGCATTACGTAGTGATTTGACGAAATGGATCCATCAAGAATCTGTATTGTATTTTCTTTAATGACATATCAGTTATTTTAAAAAAGCACAGTTTATCTAATGCGAGAAGACGACGGCTACGTCGTCTTATTGCACTGAGCAATTTTAAAGTATGTACATGTGTCATATTGACGATTGTACAATTTCTACCATAGCTAACTTAGGTTACACGCATAAAACATTACGCATTACTTCTGTACCAAATACCAGATCCAGATATGTAGAGGAAAAAACAGGCAAATATGAAACATAAATTGTTATTGCCATGGTGTGATGTTGATCGAGTTTGCGTACGAATGTTTCTTCGCGTGGTTTCTAGTTTGAAAAGTACACAAAATCTCTCGTAATCGGATCACGATAAAATCTACCTGTACTGACCAGCTATAAATAACTGCTTTCCTAATTTTTTTTCTGCAGCGATGAATTATAACATGTAACATAGACTTTCTATGTGTATTTCACTGTGCTGTTAGAATCCAATTATTAAATTATCGCGCTGTTCTGTTTCCTGTGCGCTAGGAATTATGGGATATGGAAGTGGTAGTGAAATCGCGCGAGCCACCATCGTTGCCGACTCGCTAAAGGAGGGCATAATCGACCACTCCCCCTTAGCCCTTGCTGCTTTGAGACACACTTCAACATGGCGACGGGTCTCGGGAACGCGCAAACGAAGGCGGAGTGGTGAGGCGGAGTGTGTAGGGACCGGTTTGGGATTGGGCCTATATGATATATATTTTCCCTAAAGCAGGTAGGAGTAGAAATACTAAATAGACAACAGAATAGGGGAGAGCGGGGTAAGATAGGATACGAGATAAGATCAGATAATACTTTATTAATCCCCAGATGGGGAAATTGTTGTGTTACAGCAGCAGAAGGACAGTTGTCATACTACTCGTACCTCCAATACCAGAAACTTCTTAAATTGCTATTTCTGTGTAATTTCTCTTGCTGATTTTCTGTTTCTATGTGGTCTAAGAGATTCAAATCTGAAGAAATTAAAAAGTCACTTTACATTTTACTATTATTTATTTATACTTAATTTTTTTCACCTTTTCTCTACTAATAAGTTCCCACATACTGTATGCCAACTTGCTCAATAATCATTATGACATTGTGTAACCAGCTACTGGGTAAAATAATTCAATATTTTACAATAAAATGCAGTACATACCTGAAAAGGAAGAGTAGGTATTATTTATCTCACATAATATACTTATTAAATCTACAGTTCTGGTTAGAAGTTGACATACACTCATTATGGACATTAATGTCATGGCAATATTGATTTTAAGAAAGCAAAAGAACAGTCTAAAGAAATCACTGAAAGCTTGGATTTGCCATCACATTCATAAATACTGAACAAAAATATAAACACAACACTTTCGGCTTTACTCCCATTTTACATGAGCTGAACTCAAAGATCTGAAACATTTTCTACATACACAAAAGACCCATTACTCTCAAATATTGTCCATAAATCTGTCTAAATCTGTATGACGACGAACTGCAGTCAGGTCCAGACCCCGATGAGGACGACGAGCATGCAGATGAGCTTCCCTGAGATGGTTTCTGACAGTTTGTGCAGAAATTCTTTGGTTATGCAAACCGATTGTTGCTGCAGCTGTCCGGGTGGCTGGTCTCAGACGATCATGGAGGTGAACATGCTGGATGTGGAGGTCCTGGGCTGGTGTGGTTACACGTGGTCTGCGGTTGTAGGGCCGGTTGGATGTACTGCCAAATTCTCTGAAACGCCTTTGGAGACGGTTTATGGTAGAGAAATGAACATTCATTTGGAGCGATTTCACTGGAGCGGGAGGAAATTTTAGTGGAGCGAGGAGCGGTGTTGAGCGGAGCGGCGTAGTGCGAATTAAAGCGGAGGAGTGGGCGGAGCCAACAGCCTAGTGAGCGAGGAGCGGAAATTCTCACCGCTCCACTCCGCTCACATGCTCTGATATTGACCACTGCAGACTGGAAACACCCCACAAGAGTTACAGTTTTGGAGCTGCTATATCCCAGTTGTCTAGCCATCACAAGATTTTCCATCAGTAGTTTAGGAAAGTGAAAATTTTAAAAGTTCTAGACTCATTACATATAAATTTAAAGGTATCAAGCAATTAGGCCTATCTATTTTAATTGTGATAATTGTTGTCTACAGTTTAAAAACATGTAAATAACATCACAAATTATTAGAAATTTAATTTCAAATTTTAGTAAATTACTATTGAAACAGTATAACAGTATAAAAAAACAGTATAAATACTTTGTATAGTTCAGTATCAGAGCATGTGAGCGAGGAGCGGTGAGAATTTCCGCTCCTCGCTCATGAGGCTGTTGGCTCCGCCCGCTCCTCCGCTCTAATTCGCACTAAGTCGCTCCGCTCAACACCGCTCCTCGCTCCACTAAAATTTCCACCCGCTCCAGTCAAATCGCTTCACGCTTCATTCTCACCGCTCCACTCCGCTCACATGCTCTGATATTGACCACTGCAGACTGGAAACACCCCACAAGAGTTACAGTTTTGGAGCTGCTATATCCCAGTTGTCTAGCCATCACAAGATTTTCCATCAGTAGTTTAGGAAAGTGAAAATTTTAAAAGTTCTAGACTCATTACATATAAATTTAAAGGTATCAAGCAATTAGGCCTATCTATTTTAATTGTGATAATTGTTGTCTACAGTTTAAAAACATGTAAATAACATCACAAATTATTAGAAATTTAATTTCAAATTTTAGTAAATTACTATTGAAACAGTATAACAGTATAAAAAAACAGTATAAATACTTTGTATAGTTCAGTATCAGAGCATGTGAGCGAGGAGCGGTGAGAATTTCCGCTCCTCGCTCATGAGGCTGTTGGCTCCGCCCGCTCCTCCGCTCTAATTCGCACTAAGTCGCTCCGCTCAACACCGCTCCTCGCTCCACTAAAATTTCCACCCGCTCCAGTCAAATCGCTTCACGCTCGCTCCAATTTAAAAGAGGGACAAATCTGCATGCTTAACAAATATCACCTTAAACCGATGCCTTATATCATAAAGAAATGTGAGCAACGGCACTCAGAACAGAAAATATTTATTTTTAAACAACATATAGGCAACAATGGACAAGTTTGGTAATGGCATTCCACACAAAATAGCCTTAAAATAAAGAAATCATTGCTGTCTCTCATTATAAAATAAAATTTCACTGACAGCGTTACGTGAATTTCAAAAATCATATTAGACCTAATTTGAATGACAAACTAATTTATTTGATTTCCAAATTATAGGCTTTTATACTTTTATTTACTTTATAGACTTGATATGCTATATGCATATAAAACTTGCTCACGTTTTGCTCTGGCCTCCGCGTGTTCGCTTAGCACACTCATGTTTCCGAGAAAGGTCTTTTTAGATTCCAAAGCGGATCTAAATCTTGATAATTGTATAGATGAATTCTGGGAAGATTTGAGCACGTCTCAGAGTTGTAGTGTGAGCAGTATCGGAGCGAAATTGGAGCGAGACAGGGCGACCGCTATGGAGTCAGAATAGTGCCATATGTACTTGTATGTGTACTTTCCAATTTGCACCCGTAAAAAGAAATTTGCTCGCACTGAACACAATTTTCATTCGCAAAAAAATATTTTGCAAATACACGTCAATATTTTTTGTAAATGTGAAACCAAACATCTTCATAAAAATATTTTTTACAAAGATAGAATGGTTTTCAAGTACAAAACCTGTATTGCAAATCCAAGTCTTCTTGCAAATATCAACTTGCGAGTGGAAATTCACACTTGCGCACATAAATAATTTTGGCACTAACTTGCCTAGCGCTTTGCAGATAAATATTTGCTCGCATAGCCACCAATCAAATGAATTTCAGTTACATGAACATATAAAACAAGTAATTCATGATAAAGTAATTATCCAGTAGTACGGTTATGGTATTATGCAGGACACCAGTGGTTTTATGATTGGCTAGAAAATGAATTAATTTGATTGGTGGCTATGCGGGAGGGTTAACCCTGAACCTAAAAGAGAAATTTTAGTGCTGGGGGTAAATACACCCAGCCAGACAATGAGACAAAATTGGGAGGAGGCCCCTGAACAGCATGGGAGTGGTATTAAACTTCTTAACAAACATCTTGTACCAGGTGCCCAATACAATCTGATCAACAAGAGTCATGACTGAACAGTAAAGTAATACTATTTATGTTTTAATATCACTGGCTCCCACAGCCTATAAGCTATTGAAAAAAAACAAATTTTTGCAATAAATAAATAAATAAATAATAGAAATATACTATAGCAGGGATCCCCAACTCCAGTCCTGGAGGGCCGGAGCCCTGCACATTTTGGGGTTTCCCCTCATTTAACACACCTGATTCAACTCCTTGTGCTAATTACCACACAGCTCTTGAGCTGAATCATTTATGGTGGAACAGGGAAAGAACTAAGCTACACAGGGCTCCGGCCCCCCAGGACTGGAGTTGGGGATCCCTGCCATAGACACTGAAAAAACATTGTTTTTGAATTTGTAAATACAACAAAGATTACTGAAGTACGCTTTACAAGAAAATACTGTTGTAATCTTGCTACTTGAGAATCCCATGTATAATTCAGTATGATTCTTGAAGTGTTGTTGTAATTGTTTGTCTTAAAATTAGGGCTGTCAAAATTAACGGGTTAACGCGGATTAATCCATCATCATGATTAATCTGATAATTTTGTTTAATGCAATTAACCCATCTGCAGCGCAGAATGACTCAAAATCCCTGAAATGTCTCTGTCAACCCATTTCGGGCAGTTTTGGTGCGTTCCATTTGCCCTGGGAACTCGTATTCCGACTTTCCGAGTCGTATTCCGGAGTTTTGAAACCGGAAGTGAGAACATGTGTGCTCCCGTTTCTCGGAGATCCGAGAAATATCTCGGAGAAGCACAGAGGATCCCGAGTTCAGAATCTGAGATGGCTGTGCCTCTTATCAACGGAAGGGAAAGTTGTAGTTTTATACTGTTTAAGCACTAATTCTCATTTGTGACTCATTAAATCGGTCGCACACACCAGTGTTTCCCAACCTTTTTTGAATTGTGTACCCCCTGAGAGATTTTCTCATACCACAAGTACCCCCTTTGTCAAATGTGTTGATGATTCAATAAAAGTAGAACGTACAACTGATTATCAAATGTAAAACATTTTATTAAATCTCCATAACTTGAACATTTAATTATTGGGCATTTTATTCTTTTCAGTTTAAATTTAACATAAATATATATGTTGCCACGAAAGTGAATGATAAATCTGAAAATAAATACTAAATTTAAAAAAAAGTAAATAAACCTCCCTTTGTTATAACAAAAGCTGAATGAGTCCCCTTTAAACAGACATTTAAACTTAGAACATCAGGAGCAAAACACTAAAATAAATAACCATATCAGTTTTACTTTGTTTTCATCATTCAACTTAGTTTAGTTTAATGAGACACCTGAGCTTGCTTATCTTTGATAAGCTCTGATAGATCTGGGGGCAGTGTGGAAACAGCTGTTACCAGGCTGTTCTCCACATCCAGTCTATTCCTCTGCTTGGTTTTGATGTGTGTCAAAGCTGAGAAGGTCACCTCACACATATAGGTAGAACCAAAAGGTAAAAGTTCAAACAGTGCATGTTTTCCCAGTTCAGGATATTCCTTCTTCACATCACACCAAAACTCAGTCAATGTCTTCTCAGCAAATGCTATTTTCAGCCCACGGTCAGATGACAAATCCATGAGATGCTCCTGCAGCCTTGCATGAAGGTTGCTGCTGCTCTCACTCACAATGAATGGGTCCCTCACCCAGTCCAGTCTTTCTGAATTTTTTTCAATGTCCTGAAAATACTGGCTAAAATACATGCTGAGTTTGGACAGATGTGCTTTCACCAGTTTGACCACTGGACCCCAGGCAACATCAGTGGTGGCAAGATGGGCATCAAGTAGTGGGAAACAGCTCACATCTCCCTCATCACATTTCCTCTCCCATAGTTCGAGCTTCTTAGTGAATCCTTTCACTCTGTCATACATTTTAAGGATGTGTGACTCCTTCCCCTGAAGTGATTGGTTGAGCTCGTTAAGTTTGGTAAACACATCAACGAGATATGCAAGGCGTGCCACCCAGTTTGCATCCTCAAACACCACAGCAAGAGGATGCAGATGCTCCTTGAGGAACATAAAAACTTCATTGCGAAGCTCATAGAGTCTCAGGAGCGTTTTTCCACGTGAAAGCCAGCGCACGTCTGTGTGGAGCAATAGCTGTTCGTGCTCTGCGCCATTCTCATGACAGAGAGTTTCAAACAGTCTATGATTCAGTGGTCGGGATTGGATGAAGTTTATCATCTTCACAGCATCATCCATAACAGCACATAAATCAGGACAAACCCTCTTACTAGCGAGTGCTTCACGATGAATAATACAGTGCATCCATTTAATGTCGTTGTTTACCTTTTTGATGTGTCCGAACAGTCCCTTCCCGCTTCCCGTCATCGCAGTCGCACCATCAGTACAGATGTGGCTGCATGTATTCCACTGCAGATCATGTTCTTTGAAAAAGCTGTCTATAACCTGGAACATTTCTCCTCCGGTTGTCTTTCCTGGCAGCTTTTTACAAAATAAAATATGCTCATTTATGTCCGACACATCTTTGTAACGAACGAAAGCCAGGAGCTGAGCATCTCCACTCACATCTGTCATTTCATCCAGCTGCAAAGCGAACTGACCGGCTTGTTTTATTTTCTTCACCACTTGTCCAATAATATTAACTGACATATTGTTGATCCGACGGGACACAGTGTTGTTCGACAGGGGGACTTTTTTTAGTGTGTCAGCTGCTTTCTTGTCAATCATAATTTCAGCCATAACACTAGCTGCAGGGAGAATGAGCTCTTCGACAATTGAGTGTGGCTTTTTTGACTTAGCCACAAGCAGGGATACGGCGTATGATGCCTCCAGTGCTTTGCTTGATACAGACGTAGCTTTCATCATTACAGTCTGACCTGACCTAAATTCCGATAACTTTCGTTTGTAAAAAGCCTCTGTTTTACCGATACTTCCCGAGTGTTTGGTGCTCTGATGTCGCTGTAAATGGGCCGGCTTCATTGCGCTATTTGCTAGGATTTCCCCGCAAAAGAAGCACTGAGGCTGTGGCAGGTCCGCAGACGTAGAAGTGAACCCGAAGAAAATATAATTGTCATTGTACTGCCTAGGTTTACGTTTGGTTTCTTTTTTGCGTGTCTTGGGGTCTGCTGAACCCTCTCCTGGATCCAGAGCAACGGGACGTTTCAGCCATTTATCCATATTTGACTGTGGCTGCTTTGACCCGTCAGTGACTTTTGTCTGTCTTGTACTTTCTCTCATACCCTCTGTCGGTAGCGGAGTGTCGTGCAGATGCACAGCCCTGCTCTAGTCTTTCCGTCATGTAGTTGTTGTTTATGTCTTTTTTTGCTCTTTTCATTGATAAAAGCTGGGTTTGTTATTCATTAAGCAACACATCCCAGACAGATTTTCTTTCTATACCAGGGCACAGCTAATGGAATGGCTGATAATATTTACCCATCATCAGGGAAATTAAATATAAAAATTTTTTCCACGTACCTCCTGTAATGTGCTCGCGTACCACTAGGGGTACGCGTACCCCCAGTTGGGAATCACTGGCACACACTATACCGTCCAACTTATCTGTGGACGTGTTACTACGGAGTTTTATATGTAAAGCACCGCGCGTAATGTGTTTATTGTGTTATCAACTGATATTGCTAACAACGGCAATTAACTGGGGTAGAATTGGATTTTATGATTAGTCAGATTATTTGTCGGATTTACGGTAGTTCGGGCTAATTGTAAGTGAACGAAGATAAAGACCTTTTAAACTGAGGTATCTTAAATACGACAAGTTGTCCGGCTAAGCAAAAAAATCTTGCTTTTTGATATGGGTCCATGTTATTGCACTTCTGTGGCAGATGGAATGCATCCGACTCGTGTTCAAGATGTTCAATAAACATCTTAACTGCATTTATATTCCCTTTTTTCTTGAGTCTGTTTTCTCATGCAAAATGAATTGTGATTAATATAGATAAAAAAATGAATGATATTTAATAGTGATTAATTGTCAGGGATCCGGGCGTCTCGGGCAGGGGAACAAGGCATAGTGCAGGCACAAAAAGGGCGGACGACCCACTTGCGGCTCAGAGACAAACAGGGTTTATTAAATAAAACAGAAAAAAACTACAAAACCAAAAAGAACCACGAGGGGTCAAAAACTAAAAAGGGATTAATTAACAAAAACCGGAAACACATCTACCATCAACTATGAAACACAAACCAACAACGCACTCATAGAAAGTGAACCACTGGGGAGCTGAACAGAAGCAGGAACTAAAATACTAAGGGGTAACGAGACTAACACAGGACAGGTGAGACTAATTAACAAAGACCAGGAAAACAGGGCACAGGTGAAACTAATAAACTCAAAGGAACTAAAAAACAGGGAAACTAAGAACTAACCAAGGAAACATAAACCAACACTAGGGAACTAAACAGGTAAAGACACAAGCAGGGGCACAAGGAACAAAACCAACTACAAAATCAGACACAAGGACTAACAAAACTCAAATGAAACACTAGGGAGCAAAATACAAAAACAGAGGAGGCAGGATTCAAACACAGGACAGAAGGGTACTCAGGACAGAAGGGTACACAGACAACCACATGCTCTACACATTGAGCCACATGACCAGACAGGTAACAGGGGAGAACAAAGACTAACACAAAGAACGGGATGACCAGCAACACCTGCTGGTCAAACGGGGAAGGGACACAGAAGGACCACAGCAGGGGCTGACCCTGACATTAATCTAAATTAATCCACAGCAACCCTGTGATTAATCTGATTAAAAATTTTAATCGTTTGACAGCACTACTTAAAATACATTTCTAATTTGTATCCTAAATATCAGAGTAAAATCTACAATGGTTTTGTCACTTTATGAATTAATACAAAGCAAAACTAAGAATTCCAAGTAAAACGGTCCCTGCAAAACCTGCACATGTGGCTATGACATCAGAATTAGCGGCAAGCCAGAGATCAAGGCTTGTCCATGCATTCAAATTTTCAAATTTTGTTTCTCAAAAATCATGCTCACTTGTTAATCCCCTGATTCATTCATTGGCACACGCCAGCCCTGAAGTGATTTAAACTGTAGCACAAGGTGATAAAAAAAGTTAAAACAATAAAATATTGGCAGGTAGAGTGTGGCTTGTGCGAGGGAGTTACAAAGTTTTTGGAGAGCACACTCAGAAGTTGACCGAGAGTGTTTTGAAAGGCAGAAGGCAGAAAGGTATTCATAAAACAATTTTTTTAAACAGGGAAAAATGTTTTGAAATATTTAACCACTAGAAGATAATTAAAATTGAATTATGGGGATTGGATTTAAAAAAAAAATTTTTTGACAACCTGAGCAATTTTTGTAATTTTTTTTACTTAACTAGTTTTTTTAAAGTGTGACTACCAATAAAAACATAAAAATATTTGAAGATTTTTATTTAATTTTATGTGAGGGTCTATCCCCAATTGTATGGAGGAAATTTATTCCATTATTCAGGGTTTTCCACTTTAAACAATTATTGATTATAACTAAAGGCCTCTAAAATGTAGTGATGATTTAAGTTTATCCGCATGTCCACTCGACGTTGAGAACTGACGTTCAGAATATGACTGAAAAAGACATCAATGAAATTTTCATTTTGACTTCTGCTAGGACATGTTTTAAACTATCGATATTGATATGGCTGAATATAGTGCTACATTGTATGAGTAAAATCTAAGATAGAATTATTTAAAATATACTTGAATCAGGGTGTAGCAAAGGAACCATTACTGAAGGATTTTTAATTAAAATAAATAAGGAAGTTTGAGCTTGAGTTTGGTTTTAATGCTTACATGTAATATTGATATTAACATTCAGCCATTAATTTTATTTTACTGGCTTGTCTGTTCTCTTTTGTCCACAGGGCAAGAACTGTGCAATTTTTGCAGGACCAAGACCATTTTTGGATTCCAGCCAGTGCCACCGTATGTCGGGCTCCTACATCTTGTGATTGCTAAATATAAAGATAAAAATATTGATTAGTTAGGAATCTGATCTTTAGAATTGGGTTTTTCTTGCAGTCATTGTTGTTATTCTGCAGAAACTATCACTGTATTTATCAGGCATGTTAAAGAACAAAGGAATCTTGCCAACTTTAGACTTTCTTGTGGACTGGTTGAGTGCCCTTCAAAGTCCAAGGCAGTTGTCAAGAGGTCTAACAAAGGAATTGATATGACCTGCCATGTTGAGGGATGTGCATTCATACCCACAAGCTTTTCCAGTTTATGTGAACATTTAAAATGGCACATTAGAGATGGAAAGAAAATTGAATGCCCTTTTGAAAACTAAAAGTAATTTTTGGGTCAGATCTTCTCTCCTCTCACTTGTGAGCAGATAGCATTCAGTTGGACAGGCTGCCTCTACATTTAGTGTGTCTGGTGATACAAGTATTTCTGATGCTGTTGATGGGGATGCTGGTGACACAGTGCAGATTTTTCTAAGGTTCGGGAGAGTTCTTCAAGCAAAGCAGATGGAGACGTATTCATGACAAACTTAACTATGTTCTATCTTAGGATGCAAGCTAAGATGCTTTTGCCTGCAGGCATTCTGAGGCAAGCTGTTCACAACTGCCTGTGGAAAGGCAATCCTGTTTGGATGGATGGTCCCACTGGCCCAGATCTTTATAGGGAGGAGGCCCCTGAACAGCATGGGAGTGGTATACAACCTCCTAACAAACATCTTGTACCAGGTGCCCATAACGGTCCGATCAACAAGAGTCATGACTGAACAGTAAAGTAATACTATTTATGTTTTAATATCACTGGCTCCCACAGCCTAGAAGCTATTGGAAAAAACATTTTTGCAATAAATAAACAAATAAAAAAATAAATAATATAAACTACACAAAGGGTTAAAAATGAATACAAGTTGCTGTGTCCTCTAAGTATCAAGTAGTACTACAATTTGCACTGGATCCCATGACATGGACGCTATCGCAAACAATTAGTATTTTGTTATTCTGCCAGTAATTTGTTGACGGTCGCTAAATCTGCGAAGCTGTGGAATTGATTGGCCGTCTTTCGACCGCTTTAGGCCTCCTGGAGTTTAGGCCTCCGCTTTAGGTCTGGGGAGTGTGAATCTGAATGTCTTTCGAATATCCAACCTAACACTGATTTCACATGCGATCTACCCTTTGCCTTAGTTCAAGCGTGTTTCAGCTCCTGATGCAAACTGAAAGTGAAAGTACACTCAGAAATAGACGTCGTGTAGACATTTATCTCTGTTAATCAAAGCGTATATATATATTTAAAATACCTAGCGAAATTCGCCTACTTTATGGAAATGTTACTTTGTGTAAGACAAAGGGTAGTCAGCACTTAATAGTTGAAGATGCAGATAAAAAGCCTCAGCATTATTTTGATCTTGTTCAAGTGCGTCATTAATTCTGACGGTATGTATTGCTTACAATCAAGACCATGTTAAAGATTTTAAGCTTTATGTTTCTGGTAACTCGTATAATGTTTAACATGATCGAGATGGTCTTGTTTTGGGTATACTAATTAATATAGATATATCTGCTTAACAAATATTCAAGTATTTGAGTTGTAATTGATATTTTATGCGTATTATTTAATGCTTTGTTGTCATAAAGTGATTTTATATCTCTTATTCCTGCGGTAGGTTTCCTGCTACACGGCTCTGCTGGTCCTCTAACAGCCCGGCTGGGAGGAGCTGTACTACTACCCTGCTTTGTGGACAGACCCCTGCCTTTGGAGGAGCTGGAGGTGGACTGGAGAAGGACTGATTCAGACACCATCGTGCACCTATTCCAGGGGGGTCAGAGCAGACCTGAATCACAGGGGGACGCCTACAGGGACAGAGCCCACTTCTTCTCTCAGGAAATCCCCAAAGGCAACTTCTCTCTGCTGCTTGATGGTGTGAGGACTGCAGATGCAGGAGTTTACAAGTGTGTGGTTTATACAGAGCAGGAGCAACGTGAAACACGGGTGGAAATACAGGAAGCAGGCAAGTGAGCCTTTCTGATTCATGGCTTAAGACATATGAACATGTATTATTTCTTTTTTGGACTTGTTCATTCTGCTGGCACAGAACAGCATAATAATACAGTCTGATTTCAATTGGTCCACTACAATTACATTAAATCTAGTAGACATTATGATCTTGCTGCCAGAAGATAAATTACTTGAACATTTTGAAAAAGACCTCAGCAAGCCTCAACAAAATTAAGACAATAAATAGCTAAAGGACACAGATGACAGTAACAAACAATAGTACAATTCAGTACAAGAGAGAGAATACTTAAAGGATATGCAGTACAGTTTAGTACAAGGCACAAAAGTATAAGGAAGTTTAATTAGAAGGGGAGGTTTATTCAACAAAATATATAGACGTCACTATTTACAGATATGCTATTCTGATCTCTAGTAAAGACCCTCCTCTACTTACAAACTTTCAACTTACAAACTTTCAGACATACAAATGAAGAGGACTGTAAGTCCAAATTATGCTCCTTGGGCTCCTGTTTCCTGTCCGCAACATCAATTTTTTTTTTCTGCGCACCAATTCCGCCTAGTTTGACTTCTGGCCGCTGCTCCTGCCATGCAGCAGCGTAGCCTGCGAACTCCCAGCATCGTAGTTCATTGTACTTGTGTATACCCTTAAGATGATGATGAACAACAACTTATGAACCGTTCAGAACGTAACTCGTTCATAAGTAGAGGAGCGTCTGTATATACTCTAAATTTGCTATTTACAGATACCTCGAACTATCATATATATCTTCAGTGGTGTGTGAGTGTGGCCTGTGATGGGTTGGCTCCTCATCCTGGGTTTTTCCCGCCCTTACTCCCGTAGCCTCCAGAATAGGCTCTGGAAACCTACTGTAGTTAGGACAAGCAGTTACAGGAAATGGATGGATTAACATACACTCACCTAAAGGATTATTAGGAACACCATACTAATACGGTGTTTGACCCCCTTTCGCCTTCAGAACTGCCTTAATTCTACGTGGCATTGATTCAACAAGGTGCTGAAAGCATTCTTTAGAAATGTTGGCCCATATTGATAGGATAGCATCTTGCAGTTGATGGAGATTTGTGGGATGCACATCCAGGGCACAAAGCTCCCGTTCCACCACATCCCAAAGATGCTCTATTGGGTTGAGATCTGGTGACTGTGGGGGCCATTTTAGTACAGTGAACTCATTGTTCAAGAAACCAATTTGAAATGATTCGAGCTTTGTGACATGGTGCATTATCCTGCTGGAAGTAGCCATCAGAGGATGGGTACATGGTGGTCATAAAGGGATGGACATGGTCAGAAACAATGCTCAATGGTGGCGGAAACCAACATATTGGATGGGTATGTATCACTACAAATACATAATTTCCTCATGGTAAACAAAAATTGATATCTCTAAAATAGTCAGCAGTGCTCCAAATATAAATTGATTGTGTCTGGGGTTTGTACACACCAGCGCCTCCTAGCGATATCCTGTTGGCCGAAGCTACGCGGTGATCAGCAGCTCTGTGTGTGTGGATTGAGCTTAAAAAATAGTGTGAGGAAAGTCTCAAAAATACATCCCTGAATTCATGTGTGCTACATGATCCATAAATGTGCTTCAAAGCTTTCAAAAATTGTTGTACATTTGAAAATGTTGCAAAATAACAGATTTTAACATGCATCGCAACATAGCATTTGTCAATAATAATTAGACAAATCTCTCTCCTTATCACTTCATGGTTTGAATTCCATGCATTTATGCCCAAAAGGTATGCATTATGTGTGGTAGTTTCATGACGCCATATTGGCATGCATGTTGTTTTGTTCCAATTCATTTCAGAAAAAAAACACACATCAGGGGTTCTGAGCTGTCATTCAAAAACTCATTAGTAGGGATGCACCGAAATGAAATTCTTGGCCGAAGCCGAAGCCGGATAATAATGAAATGCTTGGCCGAAGCCGAAGCCGGATAATAATGAAATGCTTGGCCGAAGCCGAATAATAATGAAATGCTTGGCCGAAGGCCAAAGGCCGAATACCGAACGCGGTGTTTCGCATTTTTTCCCATTTATTTTGCCAATTTTTTCACCATTACAATAATTAAATAGTAAAAATTTGCTTTTTACTATTTTGTGTTGCTTTTCAGAGAAATAAATCAAATAACAAAAATACAATTTCAAAATATTTATTTAACACTGAACATTTTTTTTAACATTCCAGCAGATATTATACAAACAAAGCACAATATAACTTAAAATAAATAAATTAGTAAAATAAAAGAGTGGGTGTCCTAGGACTGAGAGGAGCTACTTTCCTTTTCGCTGCTGCTGTTGCCGTAGCCGCCGCCGTGTCTTTCTCGTACTCTGCATGCATGATGTTCGGGGTGTCTTGATTTTAAGTGATAAATTAAACTTGAAGTGCTGTACGTTTTTGCAGATGCACCCCCTCTGGACAATTCAGCAGAACAGTGTCTGCAAACGGCCGTTTTTGCCTCTTTCTCTGACACTTTAAAGTGCTTCCACACTGCTGACATGTTTGCTGCATAAAGCGCGTGCCTCTCACTATACGCGGGTTACTATTTGATCGCGTCATTAAAAACGTCATTGTTCGGCAAAATTTATTCTGCCTTTTTATTTATTCGCCCGAACACCGAAAGTGCTTTTTTTGGCTATTTTCGGCCGAATAATTTCGGTTGCCGAACATTCGGTGCATCCCTACTCATTAGCCAATGGTAACACAACTTTGAGAAACCTCGCTCACACATGAGGTTTGTGTCAGAAATGCAAACAAACTAGTCAAGCAGCACAAACAAACAAACCTGACAGTGCAACCATAACGCCAACAGTGAGTCCAAAAGTCTGATCAGTGAGAAAGAAGCAGAGGGGACTGTAAACAAAATTAAGGTCCTATTATCAAAAGAACAATAGTTTTGTTGGCAAATTATAAATTTAATTTTTATGACTTGTTTTGCTGCAGTAGGTTTTGTTGTCTTTCAAATACTTGACTAATTCTTGAAGATAGTTTAATTGCATTGCTTTTCTAATCTTTATGTTACTTTATTTTATTTTGTTCCAGAGCGGCTGGTGGTGACGGGTGCAGATGAGCCTGTCTATGCACATGCTGGAGAGGATGTGACTCTCAGCTGCTCTGTGGACACCCATGGTAATGTGACAGCGATTCAGGTGAAATGGATAAAGACAGACGATGACGGTGACATCTTGGTGCTTCTGTATGATGATGGAGAGAACAGACCAGATTCTCAGGATGAGAGATACTCTGGAAGAGCTGAATTCTTCACTGAGGAAATTCCCAAAGGAAACTTCTCAATGAAACTGAGGAAAGTCAGGACTGAAGACAAAGGAGAGTTCAGGTGTGAAGTCCACTCAGATACTTATTCTGTCAGTACAACTACCAGGATAGCAGCACTGGGTGAGTCACTAGAAGGACTGGTTTTAACATGCATCTCAGCATAGTTCTGTGTGATTAAATCACATTTTCATTCTCCTGAGGGTCAGTGGTTCTGCTGTAGACTGATCTCTATGCACATGCCATAGTCCAACTGGGTTTAGTCAACTCACTATAAAGCTAGGAACACACCAGGTTGATTTGTTGCCGACGAAAGCTGTCGTTTGTGGGTACAATTCCTTGACTGCCTGTTGCACTGCTGTGTGTGGTATGGCTGGACACGGTCAGTTCCCATCTACACTTTTTTGTTTGATTGAGGATGTCAAATTGCTGTTGAAACTAATTGTTGAAACTGTGCTCCCTGATTGATCTGTAGGTAAAATGTTACCTCTAGTCGGGCTGATGTGTGCCAGCACATATTTTCACAATAAATAGAAGTTGATTGTTTTGGGTTGGGTTTTGAGAACCGGTACTGAATTGGTAATGGTTCCGGACTGGGCAATATCGATACTATCGATAAGCTCCTGGACAAATGGTGCCACTATTGCTATTTTTGCCTTTTAATTCATTCTAAGGGTGCTTTTTCACCACACCAAGTATCATACTTTTGATACTTAAAGAATGTTTTTGTTTTCCATTGGCGTAAAAACTGACACTGGCGCTGAATAACAGCACAACGTAGGGCGGGGTATTTTGTACTGAATTCGAAAAAAGGCTATATTAAATTAAACAGCTGGAAAGTGTGCGATACAAATACTAACATTGCATGTTATGCACATTCAATTCTTACATGGCTAGTCGGATAGATTAAGATTGGGCTTTTTTTTACTTTCAGTTCTGTACAGACATTATAGTGCAGGGAGTTTGTTTCATTAAACATTTTTACTTTGTCATAGTAAAAAAACTTAGCTAGCTTTGTAATTTTAATTATTATTCCTTTTTATAGATTACCTAATATAGGTTTAAAAATAATGCGTTCTCCGAGACAATCATAATTATTTTCATCATTGCTGATTAAATCACTCCTAGACGGTTTTGTGAGAAATTTATGTTGAACTTATGCTTCTTTATAAATATCCCAATAATTATTACAACAAAATAATACTGTGCCACCCTAGTATATTATAGAAAATACTTTATTTCTTGTCACTGCGGTCCTGATCTTGGTGTATCTGTTCTTTCAACTAGATTGCATTTAAAGTTTGGGTTTTTGTCCATACAGCTGTTATTATTATTATTATTTTATTTTTTTACTTTGTCATTATTCTCTCACTTGACAACTTTTTTCATGATGGCAGTTGTATCGTGTTTCAGATGCAAGCTATTTGCAAAACCAGTCACAAAGTTTCTTTTTAATATTTTGTTTTTCATCCTCTTGATGCTTTATTATATTCCTCCTTCCTCTTTCTAAGGACTGTTTTATTAAGGGTTAGGGTTTCTCTCTCATTGTGTCTCATTCTCTAACTACTAACGCCAGCTTTGTCATAGTAACACTCATTATAAGAAAATTACACACACATTGAAATCAAACTTTATTTGGTCTTGTATACAATCCTAAACAACTAAAACACACATTTGTAATATAAATACATAAAAAAAAATGACACAACCTAAAACCTATAAACAAAAATATCGAAAATAATGGGAGTTACTACCGGAATTCAAAGGATGGCTGAATCCGTATATCAGTAGTAGCGACATCAGGGCTTACTGTCTGTACTGTAAAACAAACTTTTATGCCAAGCTGTCAGACACTAAAAAGCATACAGCTACCCAAAAGCATCTTGAAAAGGCAAAGCCATACAATCAGGCTACCCAATACAAATAGTCTTTTACAAAAAAAAGCACAGAAACCCTGAAACAGCAGAGACAACAATTAGTTTGGCCATCGCAGTGCACTGCTATGTTTTGTCATGTGACCAAATCCCCGACTCCCAGGCCAGAATTTTCGGATGTACCGCACCAAGTACAGCAAGATGATTAATGGTGTTTTGGCTTCATACTTTATTTAAAGGCTGGTGGCTGATATTGGTGGCAACAGATACAGCCTCCTGCTTGACGAAAGTATGGATGTGTCTCCAAATATCTGGGCGTTGTGGTTCGTTACTTTAGTGAGGTAAAGGGATAAGTGATGGATGCTTTCCTTGGCTTTCTTGAGCTGGAGGGAGGAGATGCAAAGTCCATCACCAAGGCAGTTTTCTCCTTCCTTGATCAGTGTGGCCTCAAGAAGGGGAACCTGCTGGACGCTGGCACAGATAATGCATCAGCCACGACAGGGGCGTGCAATGGTGTTTACAAAATTCTTAAAGAAGAAATGAAACATCTTGTTCTCATCCGTCGTGTGTGTCACTCCTTACAACTGGCAGTCGGCTCTGTCTCAAAAACCACACGGCATCGTAGTGTTGAGTTCCTGGTCAAGGAAACATACAATTGGTTCTCCATTTCGTCTAAAAGAAAGGAAGTGACAGGCCACTATACGAAACCATAAACTGTGGGGAGAGGCCATTAATAGGAAGAGTCTGTGCCACACACTTGCTTTCAATAGAGCTGCTGTATTAAGAATACTCAATCAGTGGGAGGACCATGGCAAGCGAGCACTGTTACATGGTAGATGTTTTACACTCAATGCACGCTGACCCACAGAACCTCCTGTACCTTACTTACCTGCAGTCAGTTCCTAGTGAGGTGCAGAGCACGGTCAAGGCCTTGGATGAAATGGCTAAGCTAATGATACTTTTAGGATATTGTCCAGCAACAACTGACCTCAACAGTCAGTGGAGGTCTGTTCACCTTCAGAGATGGGAGGAAACAGCCAACACCACTGGATTATGGGCTGAGATAAAAAGGTATTGGGATGCAGCAGCATAAACCCATTTGAAGAGTTGGCCTCCACGGCAGTTCTCTCTCTCCCTCATTCAAACGCTGCAGTAGAAAGACTGGGTGTAGTCACAAGCAAACTAAGTAATAGCATGTCGCTTCAGACACTGGGCTCCCTTCTACACATCAGGTGTGGTTTACGGCTGGCTATGGCTAAGCGCGCTATGAGCACAAGTCGCCAGATAAGGTGCTCCATCTCTTTGGCCTTCTGCTGCCTATTCTTTTAAATCAAATACCTGCCCAGGTCCCAGCACTTAGTCAGGATGTGGAGTCTAAGGATGCTCAGTGATCTAGATTAGAAATCAGATCAAATACCCAATTGTAGTTTTGTTCTTTTTGTAGATATGTCCATGGTTCATGTGTATGAAAATTAAGATTAAAATAAAGCGGCAGCAAAAACCTGAGCGTACAATTTCCTATGAGTTTATTCAACTGTTAATAACATATATCATATGCCTTTGCTACATTGGCCAAGCTTTGTTCTTTTGCAAATATATATTTTTTCCTGGAAAATATGTTCATAGTTTAAAAGGTAACTGCATCAGTAGAGTGATAAATAATAGAAATGAACATAAATATGAACATAGATAGAATAGATAATAAATGAAATGGTTGGTTGGTTGGTACTGTAACCATTATACAATGGCAGACCTGTGATTCAGTTAACCACCATATAACAGTAAGTCTATGAAGCAGATGTGTATTATCTGTGTACCACTGATATGGCCACTAGGCAACAGTTATCTAGCAGCAAAGATGTTCACGAGCCACAAAATTAGAGTCTGAATCAAGTGTCCAACGTGGTTCCAATTTGATTTTACTGTTTAACAAAAATGTAGCCGCCTATTTGTTTTTTTTCTATTAGAAACTGATGCGACTAAATTGGAATCACCACTTGAACAGTTAAAAAATGGTTTGTTTCATAGTTCCTTAGGCTTATGTATATTTTCAAAGTAATCGCTATTTCAGATGGCTTTGAAGCAGCAAATCTTTTTGGAAGAGCCTAAGTACTTTTCTGATTTAAAAACTATTGCTTTCTCAAAAATAACATTATGATGAAAACATCGTTTGAGCAGAACAGGTAAACTTTAATTAGTGTGAACAGTTACATAACCCAGAGAGGGGTAAAACTTGGCAACAATAATCAACTATGTACATGCATACACACATAGGCATGGACTCATATCTTTCTGGAGACTGTCCATTCATTTCTATGGGCAAAACCCTAATCCCAACAATGCCAACCCCTACCAAGCCCTAACCTTAACCACATGTAACCAAACACAATACTAGTCTTCAGGCATTCTTAGTCTTTTGCTTGCAAAATGATTTTTTTGTTCCAAAATAATGGTCCCCACAATGTCTAAATAGCAGGTTTTTGTACAGTATGAGGCAGTCGGACCAAACCATGCCAGTGAACTTATTTAGTCAGGACCTGGCAAGAGTTGTTGGTTCAATGACGTTCCTTGATAGCTCACTGCACAATCAAAAACAACATGCAATTTCTGCTTGACAAGATGTTGGACCCCACAGTGAGGCAGATACCACGTCCTTCCTTCAGGGGAGCTCACTATCATCAAGCTTCACCGCCTAGTCCTTTCTAAGAATGTCATTCATAAATGCAACATACTTTGTCTGAAATTTGATTTCTCTGGTGAACCATTTCTGTAATGGCTATCGACCAGTCTTGAAGTTTGAGACATTAAGGTCATAAATAGGTGACCATCCTTAGAAATTTTGAATTATTTGTTTTGTTCTGCATCAGGGAAGTTCTGCCTAAACTGCAGCTACCAGAGGTCCTCTAGCTTTGCTGCTGAGATTTGATTTGCAGCTACTTTAGTCCACTTCCATGTTTCTGTGCCACATCCATCTCAGAGTGTACCATTCACCATCCAGTCCAAGACCGTTTTTACGGCATATGACCCATGCTGTTGATAACCTGAAGCGACTCCATAACCTTGGGGACATTTGCTCCTATGCGAAATTCAACCTTACACTCAACGGTGGGAAGATTCACCTTCTTCAGGCAAGGCCAGTTATTAATATCCCCTTTGATATGGGATATTATCTTCAGTTACTGAAATCACTTTCTGTGAGCATCTCTGGAAGTGCAATAAACTGGTCAGCATTCAGGCTACTGATCTCCAGTCCAGGCCGCTTGGTTGTGGACCAGAGATTCCTTTTTTTATGAGAATTTTTGTGCTCTGTCCACATTCAGTTCATCAGTGACTCCGTACAAAACGGAGTGCTGTTACCAGGATCTAAAAATGCATACATAATTACTGTCTTGGTTCCATTTTGTTCTTTCTTGTATACTGGAATGATCATAAGAGCATAATCTTCCTTGCTGGCCCCACTGACACCAAAAGTTTCGGTTTGCACAAGAGCACTTGAGACTGATTATGTTTCGCAGCATTTTTTGTCATCTTGTGTGTATTTTGTGCTGAATTGTCTTGATCTTTATGTGTAATAGTGTGGGATGTGACCGAATACACTAGATATTGGATGTGTCCAAAACACAAACTTTTGGTTCTCAGGAACTCAGTCTTTTCTTTATGCGACTTGTTTTTGAGTTTTCTGCATGCTGCAAGACCGTGTTGCCCTCCATTGCAATAAACTCAAAGCTTGCTGTTTGCATCAACTGAGAAAGTTTCTGCTTTAGGTCTACGTCCTTGTTTTCCTTCCATGTTTTGGTTTCTATTTCAATTAGGTATTTCTATAAATTCAGTTCTTTCTTTGTTCCACTTTTCTCCTTGAAGTAAGGCCTTGCCTTTGTTTTATGCTCTTCTTTTGCGCTTGTAGTATCTTTTAAATTCCTATGATGTGGATGCAAAATGTGCTTGACTTGCTTATTGACAATAAGTCCATGAAGTCTTTGAATGTCTTTTATTTATGCATTCTTGTAAATCCCATGTAACTTTGCACAACCTTTCTTTGAGCTTGTATGGCAATTTATTTGCAAGCACCCTTATATTAACTGTATTGTCCAAGTCTTACATGTAACTTACGTCAGACATTGTATTGTAACAGCCCGTCAGGATCAGTGAGAAAGACTGCAGTGCTAATTGCCTATTAATGGTTATTTTTTATTTTAAAATGTTATTGCTGGCACTTCCTTCTTACTTCTTTTTACTGCACAGTCCAGTAGTGACCTAGGTAATACATTTCACTGCAAAACATGTATGTGACAAATAAACGATCTTGAACCTTGAATCTAATCTGTCTCAACCAAGAGTTTTCTTATATAAGCTTCCTCTATTTTGTAATCATCGCCATAATACTTTTAATATTTGTTTGGCTCTTGCATGGCCTGCTGAGGGTTAAATATGGATCCAGTTTCCCAGTAGTTCATGCAGCTGGTGGCCTGTATACTGCTGTAAGAAGTAGAGGCGATATACATTGTTAGATGTACAGTTGTCTATTGCATGCTCAAAGGCTCGTATTAACAACAGGTACTCAAGTGGGTCACCACTGAATGTAGGTATGTTTATATCTGGTAAAAAAAAAAGATGCTTTGTGGTTCTTCAGCAGATATTCTATTATGGTAGCTTGCTGGGTGATTGCTTTGAATAGGCAAATCAGCACTGGCCTAACACTGGATTCTACACTTCACGCGGATGAGTCTCTTTGAGGCAGTTGTGATTGGAGAGCATTTTCAACTTTGATGTGACGTCCTGATACAGGTGGAGAGGTCAGAATGTCACTAACTTATGCCACACTCCTGTCTGTTTGAATATTTTCATATTTTTGCAAAACCTCCATTTTTGCATCTGCCTCAGTCATTGCAGACTGAAGTTCATGTACCTGTTTTATAGCCTTTATGGCAGCTTCTCTCCTCATCTACTCTGCTTCTTCTCTTTTAATGGCTAACTTTTCCTTTAATGCTGCAGTCTTTGCTTTTAGTGCAGCTTTCTCCATTTCTGCCTTCACCTTGGCTGACGAAGCAGCAGACACTACACTTCCACACTGAGAACCTTACCTGCTAGAGTGTTTAATGACTGTCTTTCATACTGCAGACACACTATCTGCAGGGGTTACTTGTACATCACAGTCTTTAGCTTGTGTAGAACATTTTAAAACATCACTCATGCAAATCTTCTGATAAACTGTTTCAAATCAACTGTTTTCCACACCATAATGCTCCTGGATGTGGGAAAGACGGTGAAGGTGGACTCATCGGAGAACAATACACGTTTCACATTATCCACAGATTTGCAGTGCTGGCATCACTGAAACCGACGTTTGGCATTGACACAAATGACCAAAGGTCATACCTTTTTTATGACTGAGTCAATACTGTGACGTGGTGTAAATGTGGCCAAACGATATATGGAAAAATGAGAAATCTCATATTCTAATAAGATTGTGTTTAGGCCGGACAACAGTTAGGAATCACACGGCACTGAAAAACATTTAATCATAAATTTCTGCTCCAGTTTGTGACTAATAGTGGGTTGGATGTGCTGATTATACTCTAACATCACAAACAGCATAATGCAGAAAATAAATAAAGGATATATCTGTTCATTTTTAGGTTATTCATCCCTGCATTGG
Source organism: Paramormyrops kingsleyae (assembly GCF_048594095.1). NCBI lineage: Eukaryota > Metazoa > Chordata > Actinopteri > Osteoglossiformes > Mormyridae > Paramormyrops > Paramormyrops kingsleyae. Next base: position 11,636,704 of record NC_132808.1, on the reverse strand, counting down.
TTGCTTATGGGGCTGTGCATCGCTGTCACACCTGTAGTCCTACTTACCGGTGTTTTTTCTGTCAGGAATTTAGAAGGTAAGTGATTCAAAAACATGTTTTCATTTTCATCCAATCTTTATGAAGCACAGATTAGGCCTAAGGTGCGTAGAGTGAGACTGCCACTCTACAGGGGAACATGCAGCAGAATGACCATCTGAAACTGTAGATCATTAAATTTTGCTTGAACTATCATTTAATGTTAGAACTTGTGGTTAAATTTGGTTCTAATTTATATCTATAGGTAAAAGCAGACAGGCTCTGTTGTGTCACTGTTCACAAGTCACAGTTCCGCAGATCATGGTTTCCGCAGCATTCATCCTGTGGGGTGTAACTGAAGGTGAGCCCATTAAATATAAAGAATGCTTAGAAATATGACAGATTTTCATTATTTGTGTCTTGTGAGTTTTTCAATTAAAATGTGTTAATTATGACCCAAGTCTCATACATAGTGGTTTTGTGTCCTTGTCTTTGGCTAGGGAGGGTTTCTGATTTCAAGACACAAAACACTGAGTCTGTATCATGGTATTTGATGTTCTGTACATGACGACGGAAAGCATAGTCATAAGCATCTGGTGACTTGATTGCCCATAATTTCTCTTTATTGTACATGCTAGGTTTCTCCACCAAATGTGTGTTTATATCTGGCCACTGAATATTCAGCCACTTGCTAATGTCTTCTACCCACTAATACCATACGGATTTTAAAGTCAGTCACCATTTGTCAGAGTCAAGTTTTTAGGTAGCATTCACAATCTTTGGTGGTTACCCATGCCATACTTTAACCATTTTAAGCATGCCGTACTTCCATTGCCGAATTGTACATGCACCCTTGTGTCCATCATCATTGTACATACAAACTGTAAATGGGTATATAAATAGGAATCAAGAAAAATAATATGTTGAGAGTATTCTTAATTAAAGTATCTGAATAACAGCAAAAGTAGATGATTGTAGTTAATGGAGAATAACAATAAGTCCTTTCTTTAATTTCATTTTATGTAATTGTAAGATGGGAGAACCCATCGAGAGTGCCTGCTGCTGGTGAACCAACTAAAATACTCATGGAAAAATTATGGGCTTTTTTTTTGGTTGGCTGACAGGTGGACCCCACTAAACAAACTTTATAGAATAAGACTTGCCAACCAAAAAACAATTTACTGCAACATAATATTTGTTAGAAGTATACAGTTATCTAGCTACATGATAACTTATCAACACAAATTCTATTTTCAATTATCTAAACTAGTTACTCAGGTAGCAAAACAAGACCAGATTTACTGGGTTACACTGATGGAGTTAATATAACTGTGAATAGTTACTTGAATCGGTTACTTTTGTTTTGTCTTTAAGATTGATAAACATCTTTAAATCCTTTATCCATTAACGTAACTGCTTATATTTCTCTAAGCATCCCACAAAGAATCATTTGTATTGGCAATATAAATATTTTGTGTAGGTTTGTACAGATTGTAGTTACTACTACTTATTTAGAATGAGTATCGGCTTTTCCTCATTCCCTGAAAGTATAAACAGAGCAATAAACACAGCATGATAAGATAAACAACCAGAAAAAAATTACAACAGCAGGGAAGTGCCACCTGGTGAATAATTATAGAATTTAGAACAAAAACAGTCAGTCATGTTATCATTAATGCAAGATTCACTGGACAGTTCAGCAAAGCAAGACCAAAACAAGACCTAGACAGGAAAAGTGGGATCCATTCTGCAGAACTACACCTAAATACGGCCTTAAAGTTATCTTGTTCATGCTGTTTCTCAGGATCCTCAGAAGAGGCTGTTACTTGTGCTGTCATCAGTCTGCTGAGTATCCTGCTGTTGTTTTATATGGCTCCATATCTGGCATTATTTACAGGTATGTTTGCTTATTTTCACATGGTTTCTTCAATTTCCAATATACACTGGTAAACTAAGGTGACAGTTTGAAAAAATAATTATTATAATAAGTTTTAGAATAAATTAATGTATAGTACATTATTCCATATGAGGTGTTTCCATATGATTGCTGGTTCTCCTGCAGCCTAATTGCTATTGCTATCAGGTGCACTTTTCAGCTGTGAGTCAAAGAGATTTTTGATTTTGTTTTTTTGATTTGTTGCAGCTTGTGCATGATTTTACATACAGATTTAAAATGTTCCAAATGTAGTTAATGTCTTGGCTGCAGTTTTATTTATAGTTTTTTGCTGTCAAAAATAGATGTTTGTAGAACGTTATTGTGTGGATTGCAGTTAATCTGATGATGATAACAGGGTTGCCAACTGTCGTGCATCTGACGTGACATTCGCGCTTTCTGATTCTCACGTTCATACAAGTCTTAAGGAAAATCTATATTGTTCCATTATAAACCTAAAATTAGCCACATGAAAAGCATTGGAGTAATTTGCAAACCCTACAGACTATTTACAAGCAGTGATAATTTCGTTGACGAAATATTTTCGTTATAATTTTCGTCAACGACAAATTTTCACTGACGAAAACGAGACGATAACTAAATAAAAATTAAGTGATGATGACGAAAACTATAATAAAAATATATTGACATTTTCGTTAACTAATAAAAACGAGACGAAAATGTGAGTGAGGGACGTTTTTGGAAATGATCCAATCAGAATTAATCTTGGTGCGTGGCGCGGTGAGACGCACACGCACATTTGGAAAATTAAGATACTGATTCACCTTGCGACGCGAGATGCGACAGTACATCTTGCATACATTGGTGGGTGTCTGTCTGACTTAAACTAAAATGACATGGCAATGGCTGGGAGAAAAAGAAGAGAAGATATATGGAATAATTTCACGTTTGATGTCAAGACAAACAAGACCTTGTGTAAACCGTGTGGAGCGGAAATCGCTGGTAAAAATACAACAAATCTAAAGCGACATCTGCAAGGTAATTTTTTCAGGTCATGCAGTATTTGCAATGGCATTACTGCCAAATACAGTTTTTCTTTTAAATAATTTGGAGTTGCACTTTTGCTTTACAGAATGTCATATGCAAGTTCTAAACAATGCATATCTAATTTTTGGTTTTTATGGAAAGACGATATTCCACATATTTAATGAGACTTGGCTTTATTTAATTTTAAGTTAGAATATTTTGTATATTACCACGGTTTAACTAAATTACATTTAAATTAAACCCAATATATTTTAGTCAACTAAATCTACAGTAGATTTAGTCGACTAAAATCTTATGCTTTTTAGTCGACTAAAACTAGACTAAAACTAAAACAAAACAGATGACTAAAATATGACTAAAACTAAAATTGCATTTTAGTCAAAAGACTATGACTAAAACTAAATTGAAATCTGCTGTCAAAATTAACACTGTTTACAAGGTAATAAAACTATGACATGCGTGCAGATGCGTGTGCATGTGTGTGCAGACTTGTCTCAAATTCATAATCTCACTCCAGCCAGCTGACCGAAGCTGTCCTCCCTGTGAGAATCCAGTTATAAGACATATATTAGGGCATATTTGCCCTAAAAGCTCTTTTAGCTAAAGTGATGTTTCATTTCTGTTTTCTTCATGCTCATTGTCAGTTTGCATTTTACATGAGGATCCAGTGAAATAAAACAAATAACGGTGACGCTTCAAATGATTACACTGTAGTCTGTCTTACAGCCTTATTGTCCTGCTGTTCAGTATATAAAAAACCAATTTGTGTTTCATGTTTAATATGTTACTACATGTATATGTGTTACTATACACAAAAGCACTATATACACTATATGAACTATATACAACACATTTAATCAAATCAAATAACTTTGTCACATCACTTCACACTTGGTATGTGCAAGTGAGTGGAAAAGCTTTGTTTACAAAGTCCCACAGCAGTGATGAAGTAGCACAAATAAAATAAATCAGGATGTCCCTCTAAGATGTATGAGAAGACTAGGAGAAAAATGGTCAGGGAGCCCTCAAAGAGGCCTACAGCAACATTGTGGGAACGGACAAATACTGGTTCTTCTCTACATGTGACAGCAATCTCCCATATTCTCCATATGTCTGGATTGCGGGGTAGGGTAGAAAGATATTCACAAAGAAAAGCATCCAAGCCCTTGCTATACTTTGCAAAAAGATTTATCCAGTCTCCCAGAACCATTTGGAAAAATGTTTTATGATCTGATAATCTGATTTGGCCATAATTCCAGTAAGTATTTTTGGTGCAAAAATAACACCGTGAATCATCAAAAGGACACCATACCCACAGTGAAGCATGGTGGCGGCAGCATGGACCTGGGACTTTAAGTGGATGGAATCATGAATAGCTCCAAATACTAGTCTATTTTGGAGAAAAACCTTCAAGCATCTGCTAGGATGCAGAAGATGAAGAAGCATTTCATGCTTCAGCATGACAATGACCCAAAGCATACATCTAAATCAACACAGCAATGGCTTCACCAAAAGAGGATCAATGTTTTGGAATGGCCAAGCCAGAGCCCAGACCTTAATCCAACTGAAAATCTGTGGGGTGACCTGAAGAGGGGCTGTGCACAAGAGATGCCCTCCCAAAAATTGCAATAGTCCAGGTGTGCCAGACAGACTCTTACTCAAAAAGACTCAAGAAGTGCTGAAATAAAATCAGAAAGTGCTTCAGCTGAAACAAAGTATTAGCTTAGGTGTGTGCACACTAATGCACCCGGGTTTTTTCACTGATTGTGATTTCTGATTTGTTTTTTTACGGAGCCCCGGAAAGCTGATGCTGCAGAAGTGGCTGCAGATATGACTGAAGCCATTGGGACCGTTGGGGGCGAGGCAGAGGCCTATAGAATCTCAACAGGCAAGGCCAGAGGGGGCAGCCACACATGAGCAGGCAGAGACTGACGAGGTGGGAGCAGGCGAGGCAGGAGCAATGGGCAATGGCCGCAGGCGAGGCAGGTAGAAGCCGACTCGTCAGCCACAGGTGGACAGACAGAAGCCGTCAATAGCTGCAGGCGAGCAGGCAGGAACCATCTGGGTGGCAACTGTCTCTGGCGAGCAGATGGAAGATTCAGGTGTGGAGCAACATCTGGCAGCAATGGCCTCGTACGTGCAGGCAGCAGATGTCTGGGTGGCAACGGCTTCGGATGAGCCAGGGGCTGACAAGGCGACCACCGCAGGCAGGGCAAGCTGGGAAGGAGTCGTCTGGGAGATGGTGCCTGCATAAAGTGTGGCCCACTCCACAGATGAAGAATGACAGCTAGGCAGTATCGGTTCAGTTGCTGCTCTCATCCAGAGCAAGAAAACAAGCGATGAAATCTTTCCCTTTCCCATCACCTTTTTTATATTGGCAGCAGGCTCATATGCACAATCAGCAATGGTGTTCCTGCTTAGGCTTACATACATGCTTGCTTTTTGGCTGGACGTACTTTAATCTTGCATCTCTTCCTCAGTTAATGGCTGAGCTGATTTAGCTATTGCTTCTGTCACAATAAAACTGGCTTTAACAGCAGCCTCACTTTGAAATTTTGCTTTTGTGAACATAGACTGCCGTGACACCAGACTTCTTTTTAATTTTTCTACCTTCTGGAGTTTCTGCTGTATGACAAGATCCTTGTACTTGTCCTGGTGTTTCCTTTCATATTGTCGTCTTATATTCTTTCATTACAGACACATCAGCTCCACACACAAGACAAGAGCTAAATAAAAACCTAAATGGAACTATCTCCTACTTTCTCTCACACATATCGATGGTATTTTGTACACATACAGATGATTGCACACTTCTCTTTGTAACAGCAGTAATATGCTTTGTATTTATTCATGTTGGAATAAGTTGGTGAATACTGTATGCATTTTAGGGAAACTGTTTGCACTAATTACTTATTATACACAGCAAATTTATGCACTAATTACTATTTTTTTAAAAGTACTCCCAAAATTTTGTAAATGCCTCCTTTTTCTAGAATTTTCCGCCGAATATGTTTAAAATTTGCTACACTGGTAGGGGGTGCAGTTCCCATAATAGGCGGTGATGCATCCAGGATGCTCCCAATGTTACAGCTGGTACAGTAAAATGCCCTAAGGATGCAGGGATGCTTGGCAAATCATTTTAGTCACTGTAGGTAGAAGATCCACAGCTTTTCTGATGAGAACTGTCCATGTGAAGTCCTCATTGATGTGCACCCTGAGGAACCTGAGGCTTGTCACTCTCCCCACTGCAGACCCATTGTTGGCGTTGGGGGTGTGTACCTCTTTCTGTTTGTGGAAGTCCACTTGACATTAAGGGAAAGGCAGTTTTTCTGGCACCAGTGTGTCAGGGCTCTGACGACTTCTCTGTGTGCTGTCTCATCCACGTTAGAGATGAGATCCACTACCACTGTGTTGCCAGCAAACTTCACAATGATGTTGGAGTTTTTAGTGGCTGTGTGGTCATAGGTGTAGAGTGAGTACAGCAGGGGACTCAGTACGCAGCCCTGGGGAACTGCTGTGTTCAGGGTCAGGGAGTCTGACCACTTGGCTTTGATCTGATAGAAAGTTCAGGATCCAGCTGCACAGAGAGCTGTCCAGATCCAGAGTTCAGAGCTTCCTGTCGAGCCTGGAGGGAGCTATGGTGTTGGATGCTGAGCTGTAACCCACAAACAGCATTCTCACCTATGTGTTCCTCTTGTCCAGGTGGGAGAGGGCAGTGGGGAGTGTCAGGTCTATGGCGTTGTTGGTGGACCTGTTCTGGCAATTTCCGCATTGAAGAGAGTCTATTGTGTCAGGCAGCGCAGAGCAGATGAAGTTCCTGACCAGTTTCTTGAAGCGTTTGCTTACAATGGGGATCATGGCAACTGGCTGCCAGTCATACAGGGATGTTGCTGGGGTGATTGTTGACACAGGGATGATATTTTGAAGCATACAGGGATTATGGATATTGAGAGGGAGAGGTTGAAAATGTCCGTGATAATCTAGCTAGCTGGCCCGTGCTTGGCGCTGAGGACATGACAGGCCATGCAATCTAGGCCAGCCACATTGTTAGTTTAACCCACAAGTCTTGCGCATGTCATCTTCAGTTAACGAGAACTTGGTGACGGTATTTGTGGTGCATATTCCCTCAGGTCAAGAGACGTTATCTGCCTCAAACTGAATATAAAACGTTTACCCTCTGAGAGAGAGACATCGCTCAGCAGCGCACTGGAATTACCTCTGTCTGTGATGGGTTTTAGTCCCTGCCACATGCTCCCACGGTTGCTGAATTGTGATTCCACCCAGTCCCTGTACTGTAGAGCCTCATGAATCTCTCGGGTAATCCATGGTTTTTGGTTGGGGTAAACTTTTGTGTTAAAGGGTACAATATCCTCCATGCACCTTTTAATTAAATCTAATGGTTGCAAATCCAGTGGTTGTACATTAATAAATCTGATATAATCTAGTTTAACTTTAAAATAATGATCAGCACAAATAATCAGGTGCCACTTTACAATAAGGCTACCCATATAATGGGTTTATAAATGGTTTATAATCTGGTTATTAATTAAGTTGTAAGACTTTGTAAATTATTAATAGACAATTTTAAACAAGTTATAACACAGTTTTCTTTCTATTAATGAGTTACTACCATTTACAAGGGGCAAAAGGGAACCTTATTGTAAAGTGGTACCAATAATTCTTCCCAAATCATCAAGGATGCATATTGTAACTTGAGATGCATTGTATTTGTGTTGTGCTGTATTTGTTAAAGTAACTCTTATATTTATTTTGCAGATAAAGTGGGTTCTATGAAATATATGACCCTGTCTGTAGGAAACACCCTCATTGTCACAGCGGTATTCACTGGTAAGTTTGAGTGTAACTATGTGGGCCGGTTTACAGCTCAGCAGGTTATGGTTCTGTGCCCATGCCTGGAAGGTTGTGGGTTCAAATCATAGTGCTGGTAGAGTAACAATATCACTTTTAGGCCACTGGTTAATTGGCTAATCCTAAACCCTGATTCTCACTTGTGTGTGTCTGTAAAGAAACGTCTAAGTTTTACTAATAAGTAAAATGTAATTTTATGGTTTTGAAACTTGAGCAGTAAATCAGAATATAGCAGCAGTTCCTGATAAATATTAAACACACTGTGGTGCATTTTTGAAGATGCCAAACATACTGCAGTGTCACTAGGGGCTACAGGTTATAGTGCTCAAGCCACACCTGAATCACCAGGTTGTTCACTCATGCAGTAACCCAGTTAAGAGGGTGGGTCCATAGCATGGTGGGTAAGACAAGGACGGAGGAAGAAAAGGCAGGTATGTGGGCAGACAAAGTGGGGTTTTATTGAACTCAAAACTGAACTGAACCTAATTGGGTCTAGGAAACAAATGGGACTGTGAGGGGTCAAAACAGGAGGAATAATAGAAGGAAGAACACTGATAGACAGGAGGAGCGACATTAATAACTGGACTGGGGAACAAAGAACTGGGAAGAACACATATATAGGACTAATGAGGGGGTCAAGGAGAGGCAGCTGGGAGTAATTAAGATGAGGGATAAGAATGAGAGGCAAGACTCACGAGTCACAGGCACGGCTCCTCAGGGTTACACTAGGGAGGAGATAGGAGGGTCAGGTGGACATGGCAGGTAGGACGTGACATATACATTCATACATTCTGGTGGGACAGGAAACATGCATACAAAAACTAAACGTTTGTACAAAAAGTAAACCACAGGTTATAAGTCATAGAATCATTTGCATGTGTGCGCTCTTGAGAGACCACCCCATTCCCACCCAGTAATTACCCAACATTGGTAATGCAAATTAGTCATATGTATATACACACACACATCCTACATTTGCAATGTAATTTCAAAGACAATAACAATAATAAGCTCAAACAAGAGGGGAAAAAAAGGAATTTCTCAGAATGTGAAATGAATGGTTTTTCCCAACATAAATGAGCAATAATAACCTTAAAAAAAAAAAGAAAAATAGGAAGATACATCACTAAGTATATAGCAAATCAATAAAAATAAAAATAAAGCAAAACCTGAGCAAATCATCCCCGTCCTGAGACAGGTTCGGCTCTTCCACAGCACAGAAAAGCAGGCCCATCCTGGCAGGCACCCTCCTGAATGTACCCCACAGTTCTGGCTGCCGGAAGACCCACACCTGCTCAGCAAAGAGACAAAGCAATGAAAGAAACACCACATTTAACTAAATAAAGCAACATTAAGCTAAATCACTGGCACAATGCTGATTTAATCTAAAACTACCCCTATACACAACAAAAACAGTAACATTAACCCAGGGGCTTTTCTAGCTATTGAAAACTGTCGAAGATTGGCATTGGGGCTAAAATACGTGGGGCTATATATAATTACATGGTGACTGACTATTATGACCTCATTTCAGGTTATATCATTGAGTTTTCAGCGAAATATTCCGCAACTCCAGTGGAGAAAGCAACATTTGGAAGCATTTTTGGTGGAATCATATTTATGTTCATCTTTTTCCTTGTATTCCGAAGTAAGTATAGTTATAAATATATTTCAGGAATATTTCACCAGAATTAAGCATAAAGGTATTTCTTTTGTACATTTTATTTAAGCACAGAAATATGACAATTTATGTAATTTTAATTGTTTAAATATCAGTTTTGTTCACTGTTAATCTGTATCCATGGGGCAGCACAGTGTCTCAGTGGGCAACAATGTTGCCTGACACCTTCAGGCTGCTGGTTTGAGTCCCACTTCTGTGTGTCTGTCTTTAATATATTTAAGATTTGCCAATTAAACTTCAAATTATGACATGTTCCATATCATTAAATTTTGTAAAAAAAAAAAACAATAAATAGCCCTAAAATATGAACTTGCAGACATACATAGTGTTACGTTTTGGTGTCATGTATTAGATATGGATGATGTGTAGAAACTAAATGTTTTTGAATATCCTAAATAATGAATAAGTGGGGATGGCACAAATATTTCTGTTCAAATTTTAAGCATGGTTTGCAAACTCTCTAATAGGATATGTGATATAACTTTTTGCCAGATATCATTGTTACCTTTTTAATAACCCATTTAATCCCATCAGCAAATTAAAGTGGGATGTACTTTTAGTACCACAATGTCCAACATGGGATTCAAACCCAGAACCCCCAGTTAACAGGGCTGTGTGATGCAGAGTTTTAAACACAGGACCATTGAACACATCTGTTTTTGTGTCTTTGTGCCTGGCATGAATATCATGGTACATGACTGTATTCTCATCTCATTTCAGTTGTGACCTATTTGTTTTTGGTAAAGGATTCCTTAATATTTGGCTGCATAGCAGTAATATGCGCACTTCTGTATCCAGTCATCACAGTTTCATCCATAAGTAAGTCTGTTTATAAGTTCACATGTGCTATTTACATGTTCTCCCTGCATTTGCACTGGTTCTCTACCACCCACCCCACACCCATCAAAAACATGCATTTAGGTAAAATGGAGACTAAAACGGCCCATTGTGTATGTGGGAGATTGATGGACGTATAGAAGGATAAATGTATTTGTTATTTTTAATGTTTGTTTAGAGAACTTGGGTTTCAGAAATAGGCAACATGGATGATTACATTATGGCTCCTATGTTAACAATTTACGATTTGCGGCCAGTGTAAAATAGGACAAACTGTTACGGCACGGCATAGAGCAGACGGGAACAGGGGGTGATGGTCCACTTAGCAGCTCCAAGACAACAGGGGTTTATTGAATACATGGAACACCCAAGGAAAAGCACCAAAACAACAGGACCACGAGGAGTCAAAACAAACTAGAAAAAGATAAGGATAGATTAGATAACATTGGGAGCAGAACTAGGAACTAAACAGAGCGGCAATACACAGCTACAGTACTTAGCGCACACAGAGTAACATCTAACTTTTACAACAATGACCGACTAAAAAACGTGGCAGGCACACAAGGCATCAGAGTAAACAAATGACAGGTGTAACTTGTAATCAACTCAATCGAAGGGAATACAGATTAACTAGAAACAGGTGGGGTGGATGACAGACAATTAATCGGCAATTAAGGTCAATTAACAGATAGGGGGGAAAAGGCCCAAACCCTAAGAGGAACATAACTTGGACAACTGAATGAACAGGAACAAGGAGCAAGACAATGAACTGTAACTGAAACACCTATACAAACGTTAAACCAGGATATCTAAAAAAACAACAAACATTAATTAGTTGAGACTGGCCTCTGGCCAGCCTTGAAACCACAACCACACAAAAGGAGCTGTTAACAGTGGCCAACCACTTAAGCCACACAGGGAGGAGGCAAGCACACTAGGGACAAAGGGGCTACAAGATAGAGGAGGGAAGAGGATGGCCAGCAACACCTGCTGGCCAAACAGGAACAAGACACATAGAACAGGACCAAATGAGCACCAATCCTGACACATACTATATTTTTCTTTCTTTGCTAACATTTATATTATGGGATATATGATGAAATACAGAACACAAACAACCTTGTTACTTTTCCACAGTCAAAATTCATATCCTGAGATGTATTTTTATTACCTCAGTGTCCAACATGGGATTCAAACTCCGAACTCCCAGGTAACAGGGTTATGCTATACAAGGATTTAAACACAGGACCACAAAGCATGCCTGCGTTTGTTTTCTGTCAGACATGAATTTCATGGTGACTGACTCTATTCTTGCATTATTTTAGTTGCTGTCAGTGTTTTCCTGGCAAAATATCACTCAGATGCAGCTTCGAAAGAACAACTTGGAACATTTTTAACTATGTTAATGATTCCAGTCCTTATGGTTTTATTGCCACGTAAGTATGTTTTCAAGTTTTGTAAATGTATTAATTTAAAAACTGTGTTAGACTTTGGAAATACAAAAAAAATTGCAGTAGAATTAGATTTAGACGCATTTGCTACATTATAATAAGTTAAACACACTGATGTTGAACTTGAGCATTTGCATGGCATCGATACTGTAAGTGTATTTTCCATAATTAACATGTACACAGTTAGGGTACTATGATACAGTACCCAACTGAAACACCCCTGTTTAACCTTTCATAACCGAAAAATCTGCATTTATTGACAATGTGAGATTCAAACTAAGAACCCCATAGGGTACTGTATTTTAGTTTGTGTCTGTCATGAATATCATGGTTACTGATTCTTCCTTGATTTCAGTTTGTTTCAGTGTGTTTTGGATAATACGCTCCCATAGGACAACTGGGAAAGTCCATCCTGGAGAAATATTTGCAATCTGGGTGTTTTTCATGTGTAAGTACTGTGTCAGGGTTATGTTAAACAATCACATACAGGCTGTGGTGGGTGAACAAACATCAGCCCAGACAGACTATTTATTGGGGGGAAAAATCCGAAAAAACAGGGAAGGTATCTGTCTAATTGGAGGAAGAGTACAATAATCGGCCTATCAAATATTAGCAAGCGCTCAGTCATTGGCTTACAGAAAATAAAGTCACGGGGGTCAATAGGATTTGTGGAGTCAAAATGCATCTAGCTAGAACCAGAGAGGGTGAAAGAAGCAAAAGGTGCTGAATTGCTTATTACTGTGTCAGAAATAAGCATTTATTTCCAAACATCCAATCAAAACACCATAAACAAAGGACTGTGCCAGCATTGCTACCATAGTAACATACCATTATTAATGATGCAAGCTGAAGGACTTCCCAAACTTTAAACTTTTCACATCTGATTGCCCTGGAATCTTCTCATCAAATTGAGAAAAATAAGGAAACCAGCTGACTGGGACATATTTATGTATTTATGAGAATTCTTGCTACATGAGTTTCTATGATATAGGGGCAGCAAAATTTGTTGTAATGTAACCTTTAGCAAGTTAGCATACAGGTAATTTATTCCCCCTTATATTTTTCCTGTAGCTTAGACCTTTCCCTGTAGCCTTAGATCAGGGTGGTTGTTGGATGAATCTCTGGAGTCTAATGACTATTGGCATGAGGTGACTAAACTCAGTTTTCAGTTCATGCTATGGCACCAGTTCTTCTTACTCAAAGTGGCCACTAGGTGGCTCACATTCTACGTTCAGGTTCCAAGCCAGCAAGTTGGGCTTTTTGAGATCTGGACATATTTCTCTGCACATGGACTGTGTTTGTGCATCCGGCCACAGAATCTAGACACGGAACTTTTTATACTTCTGTGGTCAAGCAGAGACACACGAGCTGCAATGAACACAAAATACAATTTAATGACTTTTTTTCCAGACATATCATGAGAAAGTGTCATGGCAATAAATGGCAATACAGAAAGGACTTCTGAATAATTACATTTTTTTGGTTAAAAAGGAGGTAAAGCAGTATCAAAATTATAAATTATGTGTGAAACAAAAATATATTAAACAGTTATCAGAACTGCAAATTCTGTGTGTTTGAAACTGTTATGCAAATTGAACCGTCTATTACAAAAGAACAAATACTCTCATAACTACAACAAAAGAGTCTGGCTCAGGTACATTTTCTGCTTCTCTTCATAAATGACTTGGTGTATTTTAAATTTTACTTTAGATCTCAATTTGTATATAAGTCTTTATAATTCAAACATGTTCTGTCATACAAATGAAGTTCTTCACATAGATGTTCTTCAAACGTGTCCATGTTTGTGTTTTTGTGGGCATGTGAAACGTGCAGTGATTGAGGACCAGCGCAGTCGCTGGCTAGGCAGACATAAAATCTTGATGCTGCAAACGTTTGACCGCAAAGAACCACATTTACATCAATAGCATCATAACCATTGATGCAGAAATGTCCACATGTACACATCTGGGAAAGTATAAAGCCCTTGGCCTTTGATTTGACCCCCGCTGCCCTCAGATCATGGACCTTACTGTGCATGACCTCACAGTGCAGTCGGGCCCTGGGGACAGCAGGATTTATCTCAGGGGAAAAAAAGCCCAAGGACATTTTGTTATTTAATATCATGTTATATCTGTATAGACTGATGAGAGAATGAGGTTGTCTGATTTGCTCTGTTTGCCTTACAGATAATTCAAAACTGCTTAACATGCTGTTCCTTGCAATTTATTCCCAAATTTTTGCTTGGATGCACAACACATTCATATTAGGTGAGTTTCCCTGCAGTTTTCATACTTATGATCACTAATTGTTCGTGTTTTTAAGTGGAAGCATGTTTATTCTGATCACTTTAACATTAGATTTAATAAATGTAAATTAATGTAAATGGAAATAATGTAAAATGATTTAAATACATTTTTGATGGAAATAATGGAAATAAATGTATTTATCACTTAAATAATGGAAATAAATACATTTGTAAATGCTGTAAAGAAAGGAAACAAATACATAATGTATTACATAAATAATGTAAATACATGTAAGAAATATGACATGTGCATGGGGATGGATGGATGGATGGATGTATTCATAGTGGAAAAATTAGTTTATTTCTTTCATTATTACTCATCAATGTAATTCTGGGTCATGTGACTGGGACTGTGAATTGTACTTATGTAAAGAGAGCTGAAGGAAAGACAATTGTCTAAATGAGGAAAACATTTCATTTATGAAATACAAACAGGTCTGTTTTTATATTTTATATCCATATTAGGTCATAGGATGTGGGACTAGGGTGGATAATTGTACTTGACAGACTAATGTGATCTTTTTTGTTTCAGGCTATTCCATTTCAGTTGCAGTAGCTGCTTCAGGATTATGTGCCTACATGTTTATTGGGCATTATTTGTGGTATTATGATATGTACTTGGAGGGATTTTACTGTAAGTATGAAATGTCGTACTAAACCATAATCAGTCTTAATTCACATACAAAGTTAAAATGAACCAGTCTTAAAGATCAGCCATCAGAGTACAATTAAAACCCATATACTGTAGTTCTCAAAATGTGATGCTCCCTAAATAGTTGTAATGTGTACTGCTACAGTAAATCAAAACATGCTGGATTGGATGTTGGGGGGGTGGAGGGTAGAACAGAGGAGTAAGAAACCGATCTGATTTTCCATCAGAAATGGCTTTATTGGTGTTACTAGATCTAACAGCAGCCTTCGATACTGTGGACCATAATATCCTCTTGGACCGGCTAGAATCTGTGGTTGGCATTAAGGGGACAGCTCTCTCTTGGTTCCGCTCCAATTTAACTGATCGTTGTGTCCGTGTGAACAATGAATCTTCCAAGCCTACTAAAGTCAAATATGGTGTCCCACAGGGATCAGTACTGGGTCCGCTACTGCTCACTTTATATATGCTACCACTTGGTAACATTATTAGAAATTATGGTGTTGAGTCCCATTGTTATGCTAATGATACACAGTTATCTATGTCTGTTAAATCAGATGATGCATCACTGCTCTCTGGGTTAGAAAACCGTCTACTTTATATCCGGTGCTGGATGGCAAAAAAAAACCTTATGTGAAACACAGAAAAAAGCCTGAAAGTGCCCATGGAAAAGTGAAGTATGAACTAGGCTTCAGTCATTCTGTTACATTCAGCGGGCTTGCTTGCTAACAGCAAAGTGTAAACTGTGATCAAGAGCAAACCCAAAGTACATCAATGAGTCAGTTCTCAATGTCAGCCTGTGTATGGTGACAGATTGAAGTCTCTATCCACAATGTTACAGTTCGTAGGTTCCCATCCATGATGT
This sequence comes from Paramormyrops kingsleyae, assembly GCF_048594095.1. Lineage (NCBI taxonomy): Eukaryota > Metazoa > Chordata > Actinopteri > Osteoglossiformes > Mormyridae > Paramormyrops > Paramormyrops kingsleyae. The sequence goes on along the minus strand of NC_132808.1, from coordinate 11,621,090 downwards.
CACCCTTCCATGGGACTGAAACAGGACTCTAGCTCAGATAGTGCCCACCCTACATCCTAAGTACAGACACACTTTTATATGCGCAGTTTAGTGATTTAATGTTGTAGGTGCTATGGGTGAGCCAGATTATTGGTGGGGGGGGGGGTATATTCCCTTGGTCGATTTTGTTGATTGAAGTGCAAGAGGATTTTGAGGGGTGTTCAAACTCGTCAGTCTTGTAACTGCCTGTATGTCTGATAGGTATATTTGGGGGGGGGGGGGGGGGGGGTTGTTCGAAAGTGTTATTTCACTACATGGCCACTACATGTGCATGGTTGCACAGCATGAGGCACAATAAGCCGTGCAGGATAATAAAATACAAACTTAATTCTAACTTGTAGCCCACGCAGCCCCCGTCTGTATCTTTGATAAAAACTCTACTACAAGTCTAAAAACAGCAATCCTTTACCCCGAAGTCCAGGATATTGTTTAATTTTTTCTCTCAGCAAGTTAAAACAACACATTTGTTAAGTATAGGTCTCCGTCTCATTTACAAATAAAATTTATTGTAAGGCAGAATTTGATAAAGCGGGCAACGTGTGGCTATGTGTGAGATTAAAAGATCAAGATGGAAAAATCCAGAAAATCATTGCACAAAATGTAAAATTTGAAATACTTTTGTGTAGTACTAAATTAAAACTAAATTAAAAAGTTAGACCTAAAAAAGTGAATATGTAAATATCTTAATTTCAGCAGTTATTCTCTGTCTTTGTTAAAAAGTTAAAAATTAAAATGAGGACCAGAACTAATTTAATAACAGTGGTGTAGTAAATCAGTAGTTGTATTAACCACTGTATTAGTCTGCCTAATTGATTAGACTTGAGTATCAGTTGATGTAGTACATTTTAATGATTTGATTCATGGTCCCCATTTTTACTGAATTTAAAGATATATAGAGGGTGGACAAAATAACTGGAAAAGAACTGATGTGAGCCCCATAAAAACCAATCAGCATTGGATATGTGTGTTATCAAACACATAGTCCCAAAGGGGCCAAATAATCAGTGCAATGGTCACAAAAGCAGGACAATTAATATATTAAGGGGCACAGTTTGAACAACCATGACGGCACAGGCCAAACACAAACAAACTGCATTGGCAAAGAGGAACAGTGATTGCACCTTGAAGCTCACAGACAGGGACAGCCAGACAGGGTAGCTGGTAAATATCAAAGTACAGCCATCTTGTGGGAGTCATTAGGTCTGATGATGCTCTGCATGGTCCTATAACATCCAAGGAACATGAGGGCTTTTTACAAGAGCAGCTGCTCCCTGTGGCTCAGACACTGTTCCCTCATGATGTTCCCTTATCCCAAGATGATAATGCCCCCATACACCCTGCTAAACACATTCAGGAGAGGTTTCATGAGCACCAGGATGGAGTCAGATGCCTTCCTTGGCCTCCCAGCCACCAGATCTAAACACCATTAAAGCTTTATGGGAAGTTCTAGAGCACAGTGTGTGAAGTCGATTCCCACCTTCTTAATGCTCCAAAGAGCTGGGGGCTTTTCTTTCTGAATGGCCCAGTATCCCACTGCACACAGGTCAGGGGGTGTCCAAGGAAGATTGAAGCTGTTGTCCTTATTAGGCCCTTAATACAGTATATTGATATTTCCTTTGTTGTATCCATCCCCTGTAAGTGCCCACCCTTAAAAGATATCTCACCAATGGTAAACAGAGGGATACAGTTTCATGAAGGCCTGTTTTATTTTCTGTTCATTCAATCTATTGTTTATAATGTTTTTATTCTTTTCAGATTTGGCTCAGAAAATCCTTTTGGGGATTTTTTTCATGCTTCACCTAATATTAAGTTTCTTGTATCTAAGTGTGATTCTACAAAATGACAAAGGTAAGGAAAACCTTTAACTGTAAGCAAACCATCCAACTGTAATAGAGATTTAACTGTCAGCCAGTTTTGGTTAATGGTTTTTGTAAATTCTTTAAATCAAAAATTATTCTCTTCGATGCAAATAATAGAGCATTGTAATAATTTCTGGTATGAATGCTGAATTCAATTGTATTGTGCTTTAAATAAAAATACATTTATTCTAATGTTGTCCATATGAAATAGTTTCTGGCTGTGCTTTAAGGTAAACATTTTGTTTCTGTGCATAGGTGTAGTATAATAATAACCTCTGTTTTACTAAAAACTGAAATTAACTCATTTTGACCACAGGACGACCTGTAAAGATGAGCGAGTTTGTGTTCATCTACACTGTTACTGTTGTATCATGCTTTCGAGACTGGCATAGGGATAAATTACTAGGTACCAATAATTTTTTATTTTTGATATTTTAAAAAATTTTGATTAAGTATTTGATTGTTATTATTTCAACTTTTGAATCCATTTGCTTTTTATCAATGCCATTGCAAAATCAGGCTTCATTTTCTTTATATCAGCTAACTAATGCTTTACTCTCTACCTTTTCAGTCGAACCCCATAAATATATATATTTCTCAGGGGCTTTTGGTCTCCCTCTCATGAATTCTGTTGCTTTGGCTGTAGTATTGAAACTCAAAGCAGGTAAATACACTAGAACTTTGAACTTTAAACAATGCAATTAAATTGTACAAAGCCTTTAGGAAATACTATATGGATTCCTGTGCTTTGATCTCTGTCACTTATTGCTCATTTACTCAGCTCTCTGCTCATAGTGATTTTTATGATGCGGTCATTTCAGACACAGGAAAACAGCCATTGGATCTACGGCTGATTGTCTTGATTTCTGCATCTGTCATCCACTTTAGCTGGTTTGTTCTACAGATGTCTGCATACTGTAAGTGTGTCTGTGTAATACAGAAAATGTTAACTGTTAGTAACCATTATTATACAGTAGTTATAAATATGCAAGTAGTCATTACTTATAACCTGGCAGCTATAATAAACTCTATACTGATGTCTTACTATTTTGTGATCCAACATGATTAATTGTATCTTTTTTAATTACAGGGTTGGCCAAAAAAGCAAAGTGAGTAGACATTTTACATAGTACATGTACAGGTCATTTTTTATATACAATGCTAGAAATGTAGAAGAAAATTCACACATCCATCTGTCGTAGTGAGCTGCCAGTTCGCTTAACCTCATGCTTTGGGAATGGGAGGAAGCCAGAGTATCTGGGGAAACATGGGGAGAGCATGTAAACTACACAGAGCCCAAGCCGGGGGGTGTGAGGTGCCAGTGTTACCCACTGAGTCACCACGTAAACTACACAGAGCCCAAGCCGGGAGGCGTGAGGTGCCAGTGTTACCCACTGAGTCACCACGTAAACTACACAGAGCCCAAGCCGGGGGGTGTGAGGTGCCAGTGTTACCCGCTGAGTCACCACGTAAACTACACAGAGCCCAAGCCGGGAGGTGTGAGGTGCCAGTGTTACCCGCTGAGTCACCACGTAAACTACACAGAGCCCAAGCCGGGAGGTGTGAGGTGCCAGTGTTACCCGCTGAGTCACCACGTAAACTACACAGAGCCCAAGCCGGGGGGCGTGAGGTGTCAGTGTTACCCACTGAGTCACCACGCAAACTACACAGAGCCCAAGCGGGGGGGCGTGAGGTGCCAGTGTCACCCACTGAGTCACCACGTAAACTACACAGAGCCCAAGCCGGGGGGTGTGAGGTGCCAGTGTTACCCACTGAGTCACCACGTAAACTACACAGAGCCCAAGCCGGGGGGTGTGAGGTGCCAGTGTTACCCACTGAGTCACCACGCAAACTACACAGAGCCCAAGCCGGGAGGTGTGAGGTGCCAGTGTTACCCACTGAGTCACCACGTAAACTACACAGAGCCCAAGCCGGGAGGCGTGAGGTGCCAGTGTTACCCACTGAGTCACCACGTAAACTACACAGAGCCCAAGCCGGGGGGTGTGAGGTGCCAGTGTTACCCGCTGAGTCACCACGTAAACTACACAGAGCCCAAGCCGGGAGGTGTGAGGTGCCAGTGTTACCCGCTGAGTCACCACGTAAACTACACAGAGCCCAAGCCGGGAGGCGTGAGGTGCCAGTGTTACCCGCTGAGTCACCACGTAAACTACACAGAGCCCAAGCCGGGGGGCGTGAGGTGTCAGTGTTACCCGCTGAGTCACCACGCAAACTACACAGAGCCCAAGCGGGGGGGCGTGAGGTGCCAGTGTCACCCACTGAGTCACCACGTAAACTACACAGAGCCCAAGCCGGGGGGTGTGAGGTGCCAGTGTTACCCACTGAGTCACCACGTAAACTACACAGAGCCCAAGCCGGGAGGCGTGAGGTGCCAGTGTTACCCATTGAGTCACCACGTAAACTACACAGAGCCCAAGCCGGGAGGTGTGAGGTGCCAGTGTTACCCACTGAGTCACCACGCAAACTACACAGAGCCCAAGCCGGGAGGTGTGAGGTGCCAGTGTTACCCACTGAGTCACTGGGGGGCAAAAAACAGTCACACTTTTTACAGCGTCTCTTCTTGTGTTAACATGCTACATTTTTGGCAGACTTACAGGGTGCCATACTATAGGGTTTTGTTTAATTGTAGTTGTGCAATATTAAACATAATGTAATGCTTTATTCCACTTTCACACACAAGCATAATCTACATTAAACATAATGATCATGGTTGGTATTTGATAGCAAATAAAAAATATTACAGTTGAGTGTAATGTTACAAAATAGTGTAACCATGTGTTAAACGTTAAAATGTTCAGTCAAGAGCAGTCTGGTTTTACACCTTAGAAATCTAATATTGACCGCATCCTGACACTGAACACAAGCCCAAATATTGACAGAAGCTGTTAGCAGCGAGGACCTCTGCATTCTTCCCAGTTGATTCTGGGGTTCACCAGGGGTGTGTTCTTGTTCCTACTCTGTTCAGTGCCTGTATGGACTGGGTGTTGGGCAGGGTTGTGGGGTCCAGCAGCTGTGGGGCGTCTATTGGCGAAGAAAGACTTACTGATCTTGATTTTGCCGACAATGCTGTGATCTTAGCGGAGTCAAAGGAGGCTCTGATTGGGGCTCTCGAGTGACTGAGTGAAGAGTCTGAGTGTCTGGGATTGCGGGTGTCATGGATAAAGAACAAGATCCAGGCTTTTAATGACTTCAGTAGTGTGTCTGTCTGCAGGGAGAATGTTGACCTTGTTGAGAGATTTACCTACCTCAGCAGCAACATTCATGTCTCTTTCTACGAAGTCAGCAGACGGATTGGAAGAGCATGGGGGGTCATGAAGTCGCTGGTTTGACTTTGTGTTGAATGAGAGGTTGATAGAGGAGTCCCGAATGAGGCACATTACCTGCATTGTGAGGGAGCGTCAGTTACGGCACTATGGCCATGTGGCGCATTTCCCTGAAGGTGATCCATCTTGCATTACTGAGGACCCGAGCGGCTGCACCAGGCTGAGGGGACACCTACGTGACACCTGTCTGAAGCAGATGGACGACCATTTCCGGAGTGTGGGACTAGACTATGTGTCTGCCTGGGGGGTCACCAGCCGGGATCCTGAGGAGTTTCGCCGTGTGGTGGGTGCGGCAACATGCTGCATCAATGCATGCTCCCCAACCTGACCTTAGCTCACCTCAGTCAGTACATTGCGGTTCAGCTCCATAATCCAACCTTGTATAGGAATCCTGTTACTTTTTATAGATCATGGAATTACCTAAATTTAAGGTGATATTGGACATAAATAAGATATACATAATAACGTTTTAAACAGACAAAGCTCTGTTGTAATACCTGTATTATCTTTCCTTAGAATAAAAGAAGAGATGAACTTGGTTGAGAGACACCATGACACTGAGCTGGACCAGGTAGGTGTCCAAGATACATCTGCCCCTCTGCTTGGTATCCTAAGACCTGTTTCTCTACATCATTTATCCCCCAAGTGAGCAAGGGTGGTGGTGGGCAGAAAAAAAAAAAAAAATTATCCCCCAAGTGGAAATTCTTGTTGCAGTAGCTATTTACATAAATGACAGGAACACACTCGGCATATGAGTAGACATAACACATTAAAATTACACACACACACACACACACACACACAGTATATTTACACAGTATGTATATACAGTACTGTGCAAAAGTCTTAGGCAGTCCAAAGAAAATGATGTTTAATTTATCCTCGTGTTGGTGTAAAACTATATTATTCCTGTCAAAGTGTGTCAGCTTAGCCATTTCAGAACCTCTGCTAAAATCACCCCAGTATTTGAAGCGACCGTCCAGTGCAGCCATGTATTTTTTGACTTGGCCACTAGCACACCTCATACAGCGAGTCAATCTGTCACTGACTTTTTAAACAAATTTATTTAATTATTTAATTGAGCTGTTGGTGAAATTTAACAAAATCATGGAATGGCTGAGGTGCCCCTGAGGAGAGGTTTGGGAACCAAAGCGGTGTTCATCTAGCCATCCAACTAGATATCAGTAACTTTTTAGAAAACAGAAGAAATTATTACTAGTTTTTATTGTTACTCTTAATTTGCACATGTTCTAATGTTAAATTATGTTTTTCGTTCTAAGCCAAAGTACACTTGCTACCCAGATAAACAGCTTTAAACATTTCTTTGGACTGCCTAAGACTTTTGCACAGTACTGTATATCTGAAAAAACTTCCAAACTGCCATGAACTATGACACTGTTTAATGGCATCCCTTGCCTCCTCAGTTCTCGCTCATGTTTATTCCAAATTTAACACAAATCTGTCACGGTTTGCACGGGGCACGGTCCGGGGAAGCAGAGGCAGGACTCAAGGAATCGGGGAAATACGGAGTTTAATTCAGGGCGATGACAAGCAGGACAGAGAACAGGCTATTACATTATTGACCGGATTGGGGAAACATACTCAAACATGGACTTAAATACATCAGACTAATTAACAACAACGAGAAACAGCTGGTAACACAGGGATTCCACACGAGGTATCAAGGGGGGCACACAGGAGGATCGGATGAGCAGGGCATGACACAAATCAGACTTTGCTTTTGATTGTTGATTCAGTTGAATTAAAGAATTAAACAAATGAAAATGACATAGACAAAAAAGATGGTACCCTTAATTTAATATTTTTTGGCATCACCTTTTGCAGCAGTCGCTGCCAACAAGTGATCTTTGTACTTCACAATGAGATGTCTGTATTTGCTAGCGGGTAGTTTGGCCCACTCCTCCTGAGCAAACTGCTCAAGCTGTCTCAGGTTTGACGGGTGGTGTCTCCACATAGATGTTCAATAGGATTATGATCTGGGCTCATAGAGGGCCATTTAAGAACAGTCCAATGTTTTTCTCAACCATTCTTGAGTTCTTTTAGCTGTATGTTTTGGGTCATTATCCTGTTGGTGGACCCATGACCTGCGATTGAGGCTGAGCTTTCTGACACTAGGCAGTATGTTTCGCTCCAGGATGCCTTGGTAGTCTTGCGAGTTCATTGTGCCCTGATATTGAGCTTTTCCAGTGACACAGAAACCAGAAAAAGCACAACTTTTGCATGAACGCTGTTTCGGTGACTGTAAAAAAACTGTCCCCCCTGGCCCCTCGACTGACCAGGAGAAGCCTGAACTGTTCCGCGAGCGGCTGTTGCTCCTGCAACACGCCAGCAGGTGCAAGCGGCACAAGCTGGCCATCAGAACAGTGTGGTCGTGTTCCAAGCCCCAGTGTCGCATCATGAGGAAGCTCCTGAACCACTTGCCCTACTGCAAGGCCGGCACATCCTGCCAGGGTGAGTGCAGGACCGCACTTCTGTTACACTATTCTGGGTGGATTCAGGTTAGAGGAGGATTAATTTACCTTTGGTCACGTATTCGCCTTTGCTCCAGTGCCAGGTTTGTCTCTGTCACCTAACAGTCTAAACCGCTTTTTCTGCCCCTGCAGTGAAGCACTGCGCTTCCTCCCATCAGAGCATCTCACACTGGGAGAACTGCACGCAGGATGACTGTCCCATTTGCCTGCCACTGAAGAACGAGGGCTACAGATGGCACTATAATGTAAGTCCCCCCCCGTCGTCAGCTGGGACCCAGGCCGGCCGGCTCTCTTCATCACTGATAGTTTGACAGGCCTGCCCATATCTAGGGTCCATTCATTTATGTAGGAATAACCCTAATGAGACTATGACAACCTTACCCCCTACCCCATCCTAACCATAACCATAAGTAACCAAACAAAATATAGGACCTTTGGGATGTTTAGTTTTTTCATTGCAGTTGAATTTTTTTTTTTTTTTAAAGTTTATTCAATTGAGTTTCCCCTGCGGGGGGGCAAAATATGATCCAGTGCTGAGCATGAAAGAAGAATTCCTTGCCACATCTGCCATGGGTTGTTATCTGTGAGGCAGCCTTCTATTGTCCTCTTATAGGCCTCGCTGGCTTCTTTGATTCCTCTCCTCAGCTTGGCTCTGACAGTGGTGTACAGTATATTGCCCTGTCACCAGACCTAAAGGTGGTGTTGCAGTTTTTGAGGAGTGCCTGTACTTCTTATGTCATCCAGGGTTTCTGATTTGAAAACTCATGGATCCTCTTTGTTGTTGTTAGTTCTTGTTGTTGTATTGATGGTCTTTGCAATTGGTTTGTACTCCTCCTGAGGGATGAGCATGCTGCTGTTTATTTATTATGGTAAGAAGGATGGTGACAGTCGTGCTAACATTTGTGTCTGGTGGAATATAGATAGCAGTCACAATTCCCACTGTGAGCTCTCATAGTGAACAGCATGGTCTGCATGTGATTGGCAGGACAAAAAGTCAAAAGAACAATGTCTGTCTATAACTCTACACGACTTGCTGGGTCCAGTTACAATCCATGGCATCTCTGGTGTTTTCACTATGTCTTTTCGTATGTTTTAAGTCAGCTGAAAGTGGTTTTTGATGTTTGATTTGTACAGCAATCCAATGTTGATTAGGTCATGGTGGCTACACACAAAGTGTGCATAACACAGCTAGACACACAAAAACAAGCAAACAAACAAACAAACACACAAAGCACCCGATTGGAGAGCAAAGAGGCTCTGCACCCATGCATGCTGCCATCTTTGTGTTCACATTGTCAAGGTCATTATATCAGACCTCTGTCAAAATCTCAAAGGAAGCTAATGTCTTACACCATCCATGCATCAATGTTGTGATGCACGGACAACCCCAGTCTAGAGTTGGGGCGTAACACTATTTTACAAGTTTTAGTGTTTGATGAGTACTTATGTAAGTAGAATTTATTTGGTAACCTTTAACCTTGCTGTAAACAAAAGTAAATACCATGTCATTGTCTCTGCTTTACTTGTTTGACTAAATCTGTTCATATGAAATTAACTTTTGAAGCAATCACATGACAACCTGGAGATGGAAGACGGAGCAAATCCTGCGGTCCTTGTATCATACAGAGAAGTAAGTAAAGGACTTCTAAAAAAGTGTGTTTTAAGGTGTATCAATATAAGGTAAATATATAAATAAAGGACATAGCACTTTATGGCCATTTCAATAAGATTAACACCTGTACATAAGAGCACATTAACTGAAAAATAAATATCACTTCATGGTGAATACATTACTTGTTTGACTAAATCTTTCAATACTAAATCCATCAACAGATGGTCTCAAGGATTTTTGCAAACCGCACAATAAAAAACACAGAGGTAAGTAAAGGACTCTCTATAATCCAGGGTTCCTATAACCCACCCTGTGCCCTTCCTTTATAAACAATGATAGCTGGCACTAAAATGTGTTTCACAAGGAAGCTGGCATTTTACTATCTGTCTCCATGCATAAGCATTGTGAATATTTAAGTAGTCTGAGTAGTCATTGTTGGGGAGCTGGAGGAAAGCGCCGTAGCTTTGACCCCCTCTCACCCTCACCTATGTGGAGGAAGCGCTGTCGCTTGCCACTCCACACATGCACTTCTGGGACTCAGGACTTAAAGAGACAGCACACTTCTTATCTTTTACTTGCGCAAGGGTGCCCACTCACTTAGATGCAACAGACAGTATCTGCGCCTCAGTTCAGTGTCACACCGGGCAGTCCCTTGGCTTCTTTATTTATACTTGGCGGGAGGGGCTTACATGGGGCGTAGTTTAAACTGTTAATACTGCTAGTACCTTTACAGACAAAGGTTTATCAGGAAACGCTATACAACCCAGGGTAGGCCTCCTTGGCCATGTTGACAAGCCTATCCCCCACCCAGAGTTATAGTTCCTGTTCTCTCATCCCTCGGCGTCTAGGGACCACTTTGTTCTGCCCTGTCACTAGACGCAGGGGCTGATACATATATATTACATAATGCTAACACACATACTTAATATGATAAAAGTAATACATTTTCCACTCTAACAGTCATACAGTATGAGTGTTATAAATCTTGGGTTGTTTGAGTCCTGTAAACTGTATTCACTTCATTGTCATTACATTGTGTTTGGAAAAAAAACTATCAACATTAAATAAATCAAATGATATCCACTTTTGCAGGGATCACATGACAATCAGGAGATGGTGGCATTATCACCTGCTGATCACAATGAACCAAAGACTGAGGAGGTAAATATGCACTAGGGGCAGTTATACATGTTTAAACAGAAGAATACTTTTTGATTTAATATGTTGATGTTAATTTTGGACTGAATTTAGGAAGGGAAACTGCAGTCTTTTTGTATAAGAAGAAATCATTAATATGTGAGATTTGAACTTGATTTTTTTTTTTTTTTTTTTTTTTTTTAATGTGTCCTGTCCGGCAGCTTTCGCAAGCAGAATAATGGTCTGAATGCACTGCTGTGTCAGACATATTTGCTTTACCATGAGGGGCTCTATAAACTCTGTATAGGCCCTTCATGTTGGTCAATTTCTTTTTATTCGTATATTTATTGTATTTTATTTAATACATGTAAAATATTCCAGTTGCCGTGCTGCCCGGAAGGGAGTGATAGATTAGGCAAATGAGTGAAGAAAAGGGGTAGGGAGAGAGATTAACCAGCTGGCTCATTAGGCACCCCAGCCCCCCACCACGGCATGGGATGGAGTGGACTCGGAGCAGTGCCAACGCCAAGAGCTAGCCCCCACCCCGAAGGGCAGCCCGCACTCAGTCACCCACTCATTCGACAACAAAAAAGTGGCAGACCAGCCCAGGCTCGAGACATGCCACCCCCCAAACAGCGCAGGCTGGCCCCCCAGACATGGACCGACCCACCCCCCCTGGCAGCGCCCCGGAGGGAGCACAGGCCACCCCTGCGCAGGAAGGTACCCACCGAGGAAACGGCCAGGCCCCGGGCACCAGAGCCCCAGACCCCCCCACCCAAGCCCGCACCGAAGAGGCCAACCACCCATCCCAGAGCCAGCCCCCGCCACCACCTGGCGCCCCAGACCCCACGCCCCATGACTGCCAGGCAGCACCCGCCCAAGCCCCCCCCCACCACCACCAGCCAGGGCAGACACCCAGACATCACAGGACGACAGCCACAGCCCCCCCAGCCCCAAGAAGCCACTAGCCGCCCACAGCCTGGGGGCCCAACCCCGCCACCCGCCAGAGGAGACGAGACCACAGCCGACCACCCCCCCTACGTAATGGAATTGGCCAGAATGGATCAGAGAGAATCCAATTTGCCCAATTGATTTTTTTGGAGGGAATCAGACATTCTCTCCAGACTTATGCGATCTAGAATTAAATTTCTATACTGAGTAACACATAAATAATTTTTTGATTTTTAGATCCTCACATATCCTTTGCCAGAACTTCTGAACTGGGGCGCAGTACCATATGGCATGCATGTAGTTCTCCACAAATTCACCTGAGCAGTGGGTGCATAGGTTTGAGTGGATAAGGCCCATTTGGAACATCCTTTGTCCTGTATAAATGTATATAGTTCTATGCAGAGTTTTGTATTGTATAAGCTGTAAGTTCGGGTTTTTAGTAATTTTGAAGGTGTTTAAACATATTTCTTTCCAAAAGTTTTGATCTGAATTGATGGATAGATCTTTCTCCAATTTTGAGATTGGAAGGGAAATTGAGTCATCCATTTTTGACAATAACTTATACATTTTTGACTAATTTGGGGCTAGAAAGATTTAAAAATACTAGCACCCATGGAGGTATTTCTAAGTTAAACTGATTAAGATTGAACCTAGCCTGAATAATGGACTTCAGTTGCTGGTACTCAAGAAATTTACTGTTGCTAATTCCGTATTTTGAGACTAGTTCGTCGAATGAAATAAATTTCCCATTTTTAATATCATGTTCAAGATTTCTAATCCCTTTATCATGCCATAAGGGAAAGTTCAATGTGGCAAATATCTGGATTGTTCCAAATGGGTGTTAGTTTGCAGGGAATAAGTGGAAACCTAGTCATTTTTAAAAATTCCCACCAGGCTATTAATGAGGTGTTAATACTAAGGCTCTTAAAACATTTATACCGCTTAATAGTAGGACTTATAAAAGGCAAATCAGACAATTTTACGTCTCTGCAGATTGCTTGATCTAAGTCCATCCATGGACTATCTACCGGGCTTGATTTGATCCAATTTGATATATACTGCAGTCTGTTGGCTAAGAAGTAGTGATAGAAACTTGGTAGTTCTAGACCACCATTACCTTTGGCTTTTTGCAGAGTTTTCAAGCTTATTCGTGATGGTTTGTTCTTCCATAAAAATGACGAGATGCTTGAGTCTAGTGATTTAAACCAAGCCATAGAGGGTTTATTAGGGATCATTGAGAACAAGTAATTGATTTTAGGCAGGACCATCATTTTAATGGTGGCAATTCTACCCATGAGTGATATAGGTAGAGATTTCCATCGCATGAGATCATCTTTTACCTTTTTTAATACTGGAATATGATTCATCTGTACTAGATCTGAGAGCCTGGTGGGAAAATTTATGCCTAAGTATCTAAGGTTACCTGACTGTAAAGGAGTAGTAGTTGTGTTTTGGAAACTACAATTCAAAGGCAAAACTGTTGATTTGCTCCAGTTGACGGAGTAGTCTGATATAGATGAGAACTTATCTTTAAGTGATATTGTCTTCAGAAGAGAGGTTGGTGAATTCCTAAGAAAAAGTAATATGTCATCTGCATAAAGGCTTATCTTATGGTCTGTTTTTTCTGTTTGAATTCCTTTAGTATCTACATTTTGTCTAATTGCTGCTGCTAGTGGCTCAATGAAGATAACAAAAAGCGAGGGAGAGAGCGGGCAGCCCTGCCTGGTGCCCCTCTGCAAACGGAAGCTTTGGGAAATGAATTCGTTTGTCCTAACACATGCATTTGGGGAGCAGTATAGTGTTTTAATCCAGCTTATGAAGGATGACCCAAATCCAAATTTGTGTAGAACTGCAAATAGAAATTTCCAGTTGACTCTGTCAAATGCTTTCTCCGCATCTAGAGAGATAACTGTGGTTTCTGATTTGTTAATGGAGCAGTAGTCTATAACATTTATTAATCTACGTGTATTATTGGCTGCGTGTCTACCCTTGATAAAACCTGTTTGGTCGGGATGTATAAGGAATGGCGTGACTTTTTCTAATCTTTTGGTAAGAACTTTGCAAATTATTTTAAGATCTACGTTTATCAATGAGATTGGGCGATAGCTGGATATTAGTGTTGGGTCTTTACCAGGCTTTAGAAGCAGGCTAATGTTGGCAGAGTTCACGTTTGAAGATAGCGTGTGATCGTTCTGAATTTGAGTAACCATTCTGATAAAAACTTGATTTTTATTCCAGAGGGCTATAAATTGTATCCTGAGTTTTAGATAAAATACCCAATCTGTACATCCTTCAGTCTGCACTGGTATTTCCTGACTTTTGAGTGTCGCAAACATTCCTTTGTCGTAATACAGATTCACCTTCTGCTGTTCACAGGTTACAGGGAAAGAAGCACCGATATCTGAAGAATCCTAGTCAGTTTGCTGTTTTTACATTGTTTACAGTTTCAAGCCAGTCACTCTGTTGGATGCCAATCTCTCTGTTGGATAGCCAAGCTGATCAGATAATTGGTCACCAGATTATCCATGATCTGCTACAATTCATTTTATTTAATTTGAGAGACTTTGCTAGGTAGCAGACAAAATTTCCTTGCACAAATTATCATGGAAAAGTGTCTACAGACACATTCTGGGAAAGATGAAGTAATTCAGGACAATCTGGGAGCAGGCTCTTGTTAATATTTATATGTGATTATCTCACCTCTGTTACATTTTTTAAAAATATGTACATTATAATCATCTGTAACTATTCTGAATAAATCCTCACTGTTTTTTTTTGTCTATGCTGTTATGCTCTTTCTGACACGATGTTTTTTGGGTCTTATGAACTATAAATTGATACATCTAAAGAAATTTATGCCGTTTGCTGTTAGATTAAGATATTTGGTGCTGCCACACTGAGTATATTTGTATGATTGTCAGCTCTTGAGCTGACTGTCTTCCCTGTTATTGGTCTGATGTTACCCCACGCTAACCGGGGGTACACTACCCAGAAGCTCCCATTCAGTTGCATGGTTCCAACTATGTCATTTGCTAACACTATGCTTTTGGTAAACGTACCCCAGCTCAACTGAAACCATGGTTTCCTTACTGATGGCTTCTATTGTATGTACATGAGTTAGCCACGTATGTTTTATGTCTTTGTTTTCAGGACATTCTAGGATATTCAGATATATTATAATTTGATGTTTACATGCTAACACAGTCTTGATATCATATTTTTTATGAGGACAAACTACTAAAATTGTCACGCCCAGCTCCGTCCGATCCTTGTGTGCGCCACGCCCCCTCATTACCTCGTGTCAATTCCTGCTTGTGATCACCTGTGTCCTGTTATTTCTGGCTTTTCTTGTGTATTTAGTCTGCGTCTGTGTCAGTATCCCTAGATCCGTCATTAATGTTAGTAACTGTGTTGTCCTGCCCGTCTGGAATAAACCCATCACCGTTGATCTTCGCTTGCCTGCGTGATCATTTCCCCGTGTCCTGCCTGCTTGTCGGACCGCGATCGTAACAAAAATCTACTTGCTAGTTTGAAATATGAATTTTGCCGGGTGCAATATCCAAAAAATATAACAAAAACAACAAATGAACTTTATGGGGGATCATTATTCAGTTAAGATCATTAATTAAAATAATATAATTTTATTCCAATTAACCAATTAAGTAAAGCAGTTCCATTATCTGCTCAGGATCAGGATGGGTTTTAGGTGCCATAAGATCTATTTAGAGTGTTTCTTTTCTTTTTTCTTTTCTTTTGCACTGTCCTTGTCCCTTATTCCCCTCACTGGCCAGTGGCATGATTATCTGCAATGTGACACTGGGTGAATGAAAGGCCCATGATATTGAACCTTCCCAAACCTTTGTAAACTATGTTTGTCTTCTTTCTGCTAAGAGTGTACTCCTAATGTTATAGCCTCCTGACCTAGACTACACTGGGAAGGACCATTATGTTGTATCTTTAGTCAGTCACCTGAGGATAAAGTCACCTGTGAAGAACACAGGCTTCTTCAAATCCTCTTGTTTCTTCAAAATGTAACTTGGTATAATGTGAAGTTGTTACATAGAACTTTACAGCATTTTATATCTGCCTCAGAATATCTGCTTAGCATAAAGGTCTGTATACTTCATTTGAGGAGATACTGCTTAACAAGACAGATCATCTGACTTACCTTTGCACTACCAACATTCTAAATAAATCCTCACTCTTCACAGTCTTCAGCTCCATTGTTTATTGTAAAACATTTGTAATTAAGATGGACTACATGCTAATTACAATACACTGCTAATTACAATAGGAATTGGATATCAGCTCTGGGTGCACAAGAAAAAAAACTAAAATTGAAACTAACGTATCAGTAAAAGTTATTGTATATTTGTCACCAGACTTTGCCTTGTGCAGCCATAGAAATGGCAGCTTTATCCCCAGCCTGTCATTCCCTTCAGTTTGCACATTTACATGTATCTGTATGAATATCAGGCTACTAGAATCTGACATCCACACCCCTGCATCTTACAGCCCTGTAGTTTAATGTACATTAGTAACAATTTTAACTTTACAAAAGTAAAAAACAAACCATTAATAATTATTAAACATAATATAATCTTCACTTCACTATGACTCCAATTCTTCTGGAGTCTAACTAAACCTACAATTATTTTTTTTTGTCTCAGATGTTCTGAGTGAGGAGGGGGGACATTTGTGTAATAACCTGCACACACTGTGACCACAGAGGACCAGAGCCGAGTAAATAGAACGTTATATGCAGCCAGGATTGACGATATACATAATGTGCGTGCATATATATATATATATATCCATCCATCCATCCATCCATCCATTACCATCCGCTTGTCCGTGGTTTGGGTTGCGGGGGTAGCACCTTCAGGAGAAATACCCAGACCTCCCTCTCCCCAGCCACCTCCACCAGCTCTTCGGGGGGGATGCCAGGCCCAGGTCAACCAAGAGATATAATCCCTCCAGCATGTCCTGGGTCTGCCCCGAGGCCTCCTCCCTATATGACATGCACGGAAAACCTCTCCGGGTAGCCGCCCAGGAGGCATCCGTGCCAGGTGTCCAAATAACAACAACAACAAACAAACAAATTTATTTTTGTATAGCGCATTATCACAACATTACATTGTCTCAAAGCGCTTTACAGCATCCCCACCTAAAGCCCCCAGTGAGCAACACAGAGGCGACAGGGGCAAGGAAAAACTCCCTAGAAGGAAGAAACCTTGGGAGGAACCAGACTCAAAGGGGGAGCCCATCCTCCAGGGGCCAGCAGGGAGAGTCAAACAATAAAATTTGAGACACAAACGGGGGGCAGGAGGGAGATGACAAGCCGGTGCCAACGCTCCCTCCAATGGCCAGGCAACCAGAAGGCAGGCAGCGGGTCATACATGGAAGATGACACAGGCAGAACGGCGAGCTCTGCACCTCAACTGGCTCCTTTCGACGTGGAGGAGCAGCAGTTCTACTCTAAGACTCTCCCAGATATCCAAACTTCTCACCCTATCTCTAAGGGAGAGCCCTGAAATGCTGTGGAGAAACCTCATTTCGGTCGCCTGTATCCGCGATCTCATTCTTTCGGTCACGCTGTAGGTCCCCAGCAGAAGAAGCCAACAGGACCACATCATCCACAAAAAGCACGCACTGGGAACACGTCCGACTTATTACCGGCAATGCGGACCAAGCTTCTGCTCGGTTTATACAGGGACAGAATTGCCCACAGTAGTGGCCCCTGAACTCCATACTCCCAAAGCACCCCCCACAGAGCACCTCGGGGAACCCGGTTGTAAGCCTTTTCCAAGTCCACAAAACACATGTAGACTGGATAGGCAAACTCCAAGGCTCCCTCCAGTACCCTTGCAAGGGTATAAAGCTGATCCGGTGTTCCACGGCCAGGATGAAAACTGCATTGTTCCTCCTGAATCCAAGACTCGACTATCGATCTCACCTTCCTTTCCAGAATAGACTTTCATAAACATTCATAGAATGGAATAGACTTTCCCAGGAAGGCTGAGAAGTGTGATCCCCATATTGTTGAACCCACTCTCAGGTCTCCTCTCTTATATAAGGGGACCACCACCCTGGTTGGCCAATGCAGCGGCACTGTCCCTGACCTCCACGCACTGTTGATAAGGCATGTCAGCCTTGACAGCCCCACAACATCCAGAGTCTTTAGGTACTCCAGGCGAATCTCGTCCACCTCCGGGACCCGGCCACCATGGAGCTCTTTAACCACCCTGGCAACCTCAGCCCCAGTAATGGGCATGTCCACCCAAGCCCCCTCGGGCCCCATGCCCTCAGATGTCTCAAAGGCAGTGCGCGTAGGTGTATCTGAGGAAAGGTTGAGAAGGTCCTCAAAGTATTCCTTCCACCTCCTGGTGATGTCCCCAGGTGAGGTAAACAGCACCCCCCTCCCCACTGTAAACAGTAGGAACCAGGAGCTGTTTCCCTTCCTGATATCCCGGATGGTTTGCCAGAACTTTTTTGAGACTGACCAAAAGTCACTTTCCATGGCCTCACCAAACTCCTCCAACGCCTGGGTTTTTGCTTCCGCAACCGCCCAAGCCACACTCTCCCTGGCCTGCCGGTACCTGTCAGCTGCCTCCGGAGAACCCCAGGCTAAAAGTTCCTGGTAGACCTCCTTCTTCAGCTTGACAGCCCCCCTCACCTCTGGTGTCCACCATCGGGTACGGGGGCTGCTTCCACAATGGAGGTCCGGAACAGTGTCCATTCTTGTTCATACCATGTCCACTTATGGACACCCTTGTGCTTGAACATGGTGTTCGTTATGTTACAAACCATGTGTTGCACAGAAGTCCAACAACAGAACACCACTCGGGCTCAGATCAGGAAGTCCATTCCTCCCAATCACCCCCCTCCAGGCCACACTGTCATTGCCCACATGAGCGTTAAAGTCCCCCAGCAAAACGATGGAATCCCCTCATGGCGTGCTAACCAGCACACCATTCAGGGAGTCCAAGAAGGCCGGGTACTCTGAACTGTCATTTGGCGCATAAACACAGAAAGTCAGAGACCTCTCCCTGACCCGAAGGTGCAGGGAGACAGCCCTCTGATTCACTGGGGTAAACTCCGATGTTAATGTACCGAGCTGTAGAGCCACCAGTAACCCCACCCCAGCCCGGCGTCGCTCACCCACCGCAACTCCAGAAGAAAAGATCATCCAGACCCTCTCCAAGAGATTGGTTCCAGCACCCACGCTATGTGTTGCGGTGAGCCCAACTTTATCTAGCCGGTATCTCTCAACCTCACGCACAAGCTCAGGCTCCTTTCCCACCAGAGAGGTGACATTCCATGTCCCAAAAGCCAGTTTTATCAGCCGGGGATCGGTCCGTCAGGGCCTCCCTTGCCTGCCACCCAATCTGTATTAATTAATTAACAATATCTTATATTGTGTACAGTATATATACATACATATATATTTACACACATATATATAGCCCTAACCCTATTTTTTATTATTATTTATAAAATATGATGGTGAAGCATGTTATGTGTTTCTCATATTTGAACATTTTCATATGAAAATATGTATAGATTACACTTATTATTGATTATTGATTTTCTCCTTAAGATTTTTATCTTTGGAAATGCACGGTTCAGATAGAATTACCTTAAAACTTCTTGATTCGTGCCGACTTACAACTTGCGTAAACCACTGCGACACACACCACCACAAACTGTCCCGCGACACTGCCTCGACCCACCATGAACTGTCCCGCAACACTTCCGCGAGCCACTACAAACTGTCCCGCCCAGTGCCACGAGCCCCTACGAACTGTCTCGTGACAGCAGCTGCAGGACAGTACAGTTTATGCTCTAACTCCTTCTCAGAAATGGGGTAAAAACAATAACAAATACCATAAATAAACCAAAACAAAACAGTCAGCTAACGTTTCAATCAAAACAAACAAAATCAAATTAAGTTAATCCGAAAAAATATACCTAAACAATAAAGAGAAACTAAATGCAAACTATTCCACCCTCACCACAAAACAGCCAGTTGGAGTTGTCCAATTTCTTGCATTTATCCGAACTTTCATGTTGGCCACCTCTTTTGCCTGGAGCAGCAAGGAATCCTCCCCTGCACTCCACACACGGTAAATCAAAAGAAACAAGCAATTAAGCTCAATAAATACTTAACACATTATTCCAGTAAACCAAATGTGTGGGTCTCATGTAGCAAACTGGTTAAATGTGCTAAATAAAGAAATGCATAAACAAATTAAATGTTAATAACCAATATACTGCAACGTAAACTAAACAAACTCACATAGAATGACAAATGACCATAAATGATACCTCCCTTCAAATTAGCTGTGTGGCTGTGGGGGCAGCCATCACACGGGCCAAACAGAAATGGACAGCTGGCCGCAGTTGGCCTGAGGGCCGCAGTTTGGATACCCCTGTCTTAACTGCATCATTTACATCTTTCTTAAAGTCACTTTCTCTGACGAGATTATGTCTCTGGTCAAATTGTATGCTTTTCTGAGTTTTCTTCAGTACCTGAGCCTTGATGTACCCTTCAGCGTTTATTGGGATTTCTAATTCTACCACATACTTTTTGTAGTAAATCGTCACCACGACTTCCCAGGTCTTCGTAAAAATTATTACATTTTTTCCGATTAACATATTATAGCCAGCTGAGTAAGGAGTGGTGAGTATATTTTGTACTATTCAGTCAGTAGTTACAGTAGTAAAGTGGACAGTGATAATAGTTAATATAAAACAAGAAAAAGCTGTAAGGTCCTGTTTGGTCAGAGTCTTTCTCATGATGGTGGGTAAATCTGGGATGGCTCTTCTGACCCTCATGACGTCTTGTGCGCATATTAAAATGGGCAGATATGTGGAGGTGGAGACTCTTTGACAACACTCTAGGTTGTAAATTGAACACTATAAAAGTTAATAAACATTAACATTGTAAAAACAACACTCACTGCACACTGTAAAGTGTTAAAGGTAACACTGAATGGTGTGGACACATATAGACACCATGCAGTGTTAATTTAACACTGGCACATTTGCTGTGTACTTGAAGTGTTTTTGTGTTAAAGGCATACATACACATACTGCATTAAAAATCTCAAACCCCCTTCTTAATCCATTCCGGTTCTTTGTAAATATTGGGTCAGACGTTTAGGATAAAATGGCTCTTTGCTTTAAAAAGGTTGCCGATCCCCGTCTTATACTAGCTCCACAGGTCCCTATGGGAGTGTCGCCACTTTTTTTTTCTACTGCAATGCAGCGTAAGCACACAGTGCGACACTAATAAATCTCCACGTCAAACACGGTCATCACTGAGCAGTACATAGTCTTGTGAATTGAACAAAGCATAGAAGCAAAGAATTTGAATCGAGGATTTTTTGTAATTATATATGAGAAGTTATTCGAGCTTCTCCATGAATCGTTGCAGCCATAATTCAGAGCCTTTGCTGCTGTAACTCGCTCTGTCAGATCTCGGCTTCTGGATCTGAAAATGCCCAAGTTTGAGCTACTATAAATACGGATTAGTCGCTAAATCCACTTACTAGAATAACACCCCTGGCTTTGTATACCTTAGTTCATGTTATATCAAAGTTTTCATTCAGGTTAATAATCAGCCACCGTTCCCTAGTTCATTGGCCTCTAATCAGGAAAAAAAATCGCCATGCGATCCAGCCTTTGCCACAGTTCAGGTGTGTCGGGCGTGTTTCAGCTACAGGTGTAAAATGAAAGTAAAAGTATGGTCAGAGACATTTAGCGTAAAGGTATAACCGCATTAATCAAAGAGTGTGCGTGTATATAAAATACTTAATGAAATTTGCCTTTCTAATGGAAGAGGTTCTTCGTGTAAGAAAAGAGCAATTCGGTACTTAAGCGCAGATGCATATCAAAAGTTTCAGCGTTATTTTGATTTTGTTCAAGTGCGTCATTACCTCTGATGGTATGTATCCCGCGAAAACAAGTCCTACATTTCGAAGGCAGTTTTATTTGTAAGTCGTTTAAATATTAAGATGAGCCTAAGAACAGGAGTTTTGGAGTACTATAACCGATATAGCAGGATATGCCTTAACATATCCTGAAGTAATTGCTTTCTAATATATGTTTTGCACTTATTATTTAATGCTTTGTTGCGATAGGGATTTTATTTATCTTATTCCTGCGGTAGGTTTCCTGCTACACGGCTCTGCTGGTCCTCTAACAGCCCGGCTGGGAGGAGCTGTACTGCTGCCCTGCTTTGTGGACAGACCCCTGCCTTTGGAGGAGCTGGAGGTGGACTGGAGAAGGACTGATTCAGACACCATCGTGCACCTATTCCAGGAGGGTCAGAGCAGACCTGAATCACAGGGGGATGCCTACAGAGACAGAGCCCACTTCTTCTCTCAGGAAATCCCCAAAGGCAACTTCTCTCTGCTGCTTGACGGTGTGAGGACTGCAGATGCAGGAGTGTACGAATGTGTGGTTTATACAGAGCAGGAGCGCCATGAATCACGGGTGGAAATACAGGAAGCAGGCAAGTGAGACTTTCTGTTTTAAGGCTTAAGACACATGGACTTGTATTATTATTATTATTTATTATTGAACCGGTGGGCTGTTTCACGAAACAGAATTTCTTGGTTAGCCGGATAACTTCTCGGATTTAAGGTAGTCTGGGCTAAATATAAGGGAACGAAAATAAAGTCAATTTTGCCCTGACTACCTTAAATCTTAAATATCAGTTATCTGGCTAAGCAAGAAATCCTCCTTCATGGAATACCCCTCTGGTCATTATGTTGTTACATGTGTAGTACAGTGTAATCACTCTTGGAGACAGCTTAATTGACATTGTTTTATCTTAAATTTTATCACTGATGTGAAGTTTTTATATTACCTGCAGTTTTTTACCAGCAAACAAAAATCACAAAAATCTTTCATCTTACAGGTCTCTGATTTTAAAAGTGATAAATTAAATATTAAAATGGAAACTGCCCAAATTATCTGAGTTTCATCCCTAAACAGGAAGGAAAAACACACAGAAGTCAGGTTGCCAGGTTGTATAAAACTTCCTGTTTTTGTTCCAGAGCGGCTGGTGGTGACGGGTGCAGATGAGCCTGTCTGTGCACATGCTGGAGAGGATGTGACTCTCAGCTGCTCTGTGGACACCCATGTTAATGTGTCAGAGCTTCAGGTGGAATGGAAAAAGACAGATGATGACGGTGACATCTTGGTTTTGCTGTATGCTGATGGAGAGAACAGACCAGATTCTCAGGATGGGAGATACTCTGGAAGAGCTGAATTCTTCACTGAGGAAATTCCAAAAGGAAACTTCTCAATGAAACTGAGGAAAGTCAGGACTGAAGACAAAGGAGAGTTCAGGTGTGAAGTCCACTCAGATACTGATTCTGCCAATACAACAGCCAGGATAGCAGCACTGGGTGAGTCACTGGAAGGACTGGTTTAACATGCATCTCAGCATAGTTTTGGGTGATTAAATCACGTTTTCATTCTTCTGCGGATCAGTGGTTCTGCTGTAAGCTGATCATTACCCATGTGAATAAATAGATACATACAGTAATACAATGAATGAATGTTCTACTCAGGCTTCAAATTTACTGCATGGAATATATTTTATGAGACTGGTGCAGTGAAATTTATAATAATTATATATGAGCTACATAAGTGTCAGTGAAAAAATGCTATAATATATTTTTATTAATTGTACATAACATTGCATGAATGGGTAAATACAATTAAATGGCTCTGTGTATCATTATGTGTAAATGTATTCAAACCATATATGAGAATATGAAAAATCCCATTTTAATAAATGTTTCATTTAAGGCTAGACAACTGGAATAACACAAATATGAGTTATTATAATGAGATTAAATTTCTGCTCCAGTTTGAGAATAATTGGTGGTTTGGATGTGATGATTATACTCTAACATGGCAAACAGCCGAATTTAGAAAATAAACGATAGATATGTGTTCATACTTTAGGTTATTCATCCCTGCATTGGCTGATTCTGGGGCTGTGCATCGCTGTCACACCTGCAGTCCTACTTACTGGTGCTTTATCTGTCTGGCATTTTATAAAGGAAGGTAAGTAATTTTGAAACATTTTCAATTTTAATACAATCTTTGTAAAACATGTATCATACCTAATGTGAATTACTGTGAAGTATCTGCTCTGTCATTTCTAGTAATTTCAGTTGATGTATGATTGAACTCACTTATCCTGTAAAGAGCATCTCAGGGGGCATCAGGCAGGACTGTATCTATATAGGGTGCCTGTCCATTGCAGGGCTTAACTGTGATGTAATTAACATACTTTGATCCTGTGTTTCTGAGCCAAAGCTGATGTCCTCATTCAAATTATGCTAAAAATAAAGCAGGAGCTGCATCTAGTGAGACTGACAGTCTGTATTGGGTGTCTGTAGGTGAGCATGCAGCAGAATGACCATCTGAGGATGGCTGTAGATCATTAAACTTTGCATGAACCATTATCTAATGTTAACGAGCATGTGGTTACGTCTGATCCTACTTTCTGTCTATAGGTAAAAGCAGACAGGCTCTGTTGAGTCACTGGTCACATGTCGCAGTTCCACCAATCATGGTTTGCGCAGCATTCATCCTGTGGGGTGTAACTGAAGGTGAGTCCATTAAATAGGACTTAAACGTTGTTGTATTTTGATTATAGAATGCTTTAAAAACAGAGTGATTTTAATTGTTTCTGTCATGTGAGTTTCACTATTTAAAAAAAACAACAGAGCAGCAGGGGTAAATATATTTGATTTAGGAAGATCAATGGGTACGGATGTAGGAGATAGGAATTTCCTTAGTAAACGATTGTATGAATAAGTAGGCATCAAGAAAAAAAACAATTAGTTTTTAACCAATAATAATGAGCACCTCCTGCTGGTGAACCATTCTGGGCTTTCTTGCGTTGGCTGACAGGTAGACCCCACCAAACATCCTTTTTAGAATAAGAGAGATTTTTTTGTCCTTGCGGTAGCCTCCAG
Organism: Paramormyrops kingsleyae; assembly: GCF_048594095.1. NCBI lineage: Eukaryota > Metazoa > Chordata > Actinopteri > Osteoglossiformes > Mormyridae > Paramormyrops > Paramormyrops kingsleyae. Next base: position 11,596,652 of record NC_132808.1, on the reverse strand, counting down.
GATAGGCTCCGGACCGCCAGGACCCTCAATAGTACAAGTGGTTTCAGAAAATAAATGGAATGGATGGGCGATCCACATTTTTTCAGTTCCGATCCGATTCCGATACACAACTGCCGATACCGATACAAATTCCGATACAAGAGCTCTTTTTACTTTGTTATACTTTATATATTCATTTTTTTAAGCTAGTAAATACAGATGGAAAAAATGTATGACAAAAAATATTTAATTAAGCTACTACAAACATACATAACGTACTGTTCCACCTCATTTGTTTTAAGCGTCTGTCGTGCAATTGATTGCCAAAAACTAAATATGTAAGTATAGGACGTGGATCGGTCACTCATGGCCGATACCCGATCCGTCAATTAGGTCTGGATTGGCGCCAATACCGATCCGAATATCGGTATCAGTGCATCTCTAATATTTTTTGTTAAAAGTATTAAATAATATATGTACACGATATCTTATTAAAGCAAATTTAAAAATGTACTATATAAACTAGTCAGTAGAGTAACAAAACAAGACCAAATTTACCTAGGATATACTGACAGATTTAATTTAACTGTGAAGAATAAACATCTTTAAATTAAATCTTTTATCAATGAATGTAATTGAATATATTTCAGTATGTATCCCCCACAGGGTTATTTATATTGGTAATCTAAATATTTTGTGTGGGTTTGTACAGTTACTACTTGTTTAATATGAGGATCTACTTTTCTTGATTACCTGAAGGTACAAAGAGAGCAATATACACACTTGATACAATAAACATTACATTTACAATATGAAGGAAGTGCCGCCTGCTGACTAATTATTGAATTTCAAATATAAGCAGTAAGTCATGTCGCCAATATAGCAAGATCCACTGGGAAGTTCAGTAAAACAAGAGGAATTTGTCTCAGGAAAACTGGAATCCAGTCAATGTCTAAATACTATAAGAAAAACATTGTTATCTTGTACCGCTGATGTTTCTCAGGATCCACAGAAGAGGCTGTTACTTGTGCTGTCATCAGTCTGATGAATATCCTGGTGCTGTTTATTATGGATCCAGATCCATTATATCCAGGTGTGTTTACTAATTGTCACATGTTTCATTTTGTTTCCAGTATACACTGTGAAAAGAAAGTGACGGTGTGAAAAAAAGCATAATGAATATGGCTCCATATGTGTGGAGTATGCATGTTTTCCCTGTGTCATTGTAGGACTTCCTCTGGGTACTCTGGTTTCCCCCCACAGTCCAAAAACATGTTGAGGGTATTTGGAGTTATCAAATTGCCCAAGGGTGTGAATTGTGTGTGTGTGTGCGCCCTACAATGGGTGGGCATCCCATACTGGGTTTTACATATTCAACACTGAATTGATATTTAAATTCAATTTGAATACAGTAACTGTCTGACAGTTGTTAAGGCCTGGCACATCTGAACCTTAACATAAAGGCATAGGACACCAAAATGTTACAAAAACAACTGAAGTTTATTGGTGAAAAACAGGGCGTAGAAGAAACATTTGTGTTTAGCAGAATTTGTCTATGTGAACATCAGTAAATTAAAAGGAGAAACCAAAGTGAGAGAGAAGTGCAGGTTGAGCGAATCCTCAATGTGCACAGAGTTACAAACACAAAGGGAGAGAGAACAGAGGAGCATCACATTAAAAATAATAAAACACCAGTGGCATTAATTTATGTCTTCCTCTGTATAAGCAGTTTTTTCCACTGAGTCAATCAAAAAAGCCATAAGAATAATTTCTTCAATCAGAATCTAAAATCACTGTTTATTTGATCAATGTGCAAATATAAAAAAATACAGCAATCAACAAGCTACCTTGTAATTACAGGAGAAAAATGCAATTGAGCGCACTCTGCTCTGATGCACATTAGCCCAAGCCAGATGCTTGGCATCTTTTCTTAGCTGCAAGTTCATCAGTGTTTGGGTTTAAGGTTCTGAGCTGTGGAAATTCTCAGGATAGAGTGAAGGTGTGCATCGGTGAGATGAGACCTGTGCGATGTTTTGTTCAACGCATCAAATCGCAATGTACTCGCGATTATATGGAGCATGCCCAGTAATCACCAGGGCTTTAGATGACGGGCGACACAATTGTCCGGATGCCAGCTTTTCAGAAGTATGAGAAAGTTCACTAATACGAACAACTTGGAATGCAGATTAATTGTACAGTAAAAATATTAATGAGACGTATTCTGATGCCCAAAAGTTAGTAATCTGTATAAATACATTGTATCCTTATGTTTATTAAATTCGGTTAGCGGAGCACGTCACATACTACTGTTTTGGTATATCATGGAAGCGATAAGCACTGAAGTGACACTGAGGAAAGGGACAGGGCTCAGCCAGACGTGAGTGGTGTGGCTGTACTTTTTACAGCTTAACATCCCCTACATTTATTAACCATAAGGATATGCCAAATTTTTACAGATTACTAATATTTTAGATGCACTACTAATCTGCTTTCCAAATTGTGGGCCTACGTCAATGTTTGTATAGCACTGAAAAAACTGTCGCCCAGACAAATGTTTCACCCATCTAAAGCCCTGGTGATTATTAAGCATGCACCACATAATCGCAAGTATATTTTGATGTGATGATATGCAGCCTTACCTTGATTAATGTGCTAATGCACCAGCTATCGCTGTGCAATCTAGGATTTGCAGTGCCAGTGATGTGCATGCTATATACTGGTGGGCCAGTTCAAATAGACATAAGATATTATTGCGTGGGCTGGATACCATGTACCAGGTGACCTGTGATGCAACTGAAATTCACATATTTTGTGTTTTATGATTTTAAATAAAGAAATATTTTCCAGGTATATCATGGAAAACTACATTTTTGCTTCAGAGAATAGGAAGCACCATCATCATCATGGCTCTATGCATAGGTAAGTTAAAATATTATTAATGCATATAAAACATCAACAGTAAATCAGGAGAAACTAGCAGTTTCTGGTAAAATATTAAACACATTGTCAGGGCTGACAGCATTTCAAGAATTTGTTGGAGTGAGATTCGAAGTGAGGTGGAGTTTAACCGGGAGAAGGGGTGGGGGGGGGGGGGTGGTGGCATTAGGTAAAAATATAAAGTAAGGGGCTGCATCTACATCTTTTTGTATTTACCAACATTACACATGACTTTGTAATGCTGGTTCTTTGTATTTCTTTGACACTAATACACATTTCAGTGTATTAGTGTTAGTTAGTGCCCACCCTTGTTTATGGTCACTGCACATTTTGCTTCTCTAATTTCTGTTGATCTGATGTGTTTTCAAAGTGTTCCTTTATTTTTTTGAGCACTGTATAAAAAGCCTTTTAGCAGGCAAAAAAATCTCTACATCTTGAGCAAGTGAAGAGGAAGCATCAGGTGATGGAACGCATAATAGATGTAATAAAAGTCATAGGCAAATATGGAGTTAGTTACAGAGGGGATAAAGCAGAGTCTGCTTATACACTAGAAAATACTGTGGTGAATCATGGAAACTTTCTAGAGTTCATACATGTACCTACTCAAAAGTATTATCATCTGTGCCTTCAACACATTAACAGTTGGACTGAACAAAGTAGCACCATGACACTGGTACAAAAAGTGGAGGTTCTCTTATGACTCTGCTATAAAAAGACATTGTTAAAGTTGTTGATGTCCTAAGGCAGGTAATAAAGGGCACGATTGAAGATGAGGTTAGGTGATTCTAGACAAAATGTCACTTCAATGGACCAGTGTGTAATCATTCTTGGATATGTTACAGATGTCATTTATGAGCGATAGGTGGTGAACTTTGAAAGTTCTACATGGCTACTGAAACAGACATTAGACAAGCTCAGCATAGACATTGGCACATGTGTATATAACTTCACTGATGGTGCAGCTAATATGCAGGGACACTATCAGGGGTTCTCTGCATTTCTCTCTGAGCCGACTACACAGACTCATGTCTGGTATTACCGACATATTCTCAGTCTGGTACTGGACGACACAACAGGCAGTGCTTTAGAAAGTGCGTCTCTCTTTTCAATGCTGAATGATGTTGTAGTTTTCCTCAGACATTCATATAAGCATATGCAGAGTTGGGAAGACATATATGTCTTCTGTGACATATGGCACAGAAGGCTGTGCCTAATAGGGGAAACTAGGTGGTGGGCTAAGGATCAGGCTCTCACTAAGGTCTTTGGGTGCTTTGTAATGCCCAGGATGCTTTCTTTGTTGACGTGCTGCTCACCCTAGCCTCAGATGGAGATAACAGTATGAAGCCAACAGTGAGGCTCAAAACAAAGGGATACATTAAAGTCCTTCTAAAGTATGAGAGTATCCCCCCCTCTCCAAGTACCTACAGACACAAAGAATGGATATTTTGGCAGCTCAGCATCTAAGCCTAAAAAAAATATGTCAGAGACTCTGAGGGAGTGAAAAGAGCAGCATATGAGTTTGAGAGTTGGGTCAATGAAAAGCTGCAAGACACTGGCAACTGTGAGCTAGTAATGCAGACTGCACTTCCAGAAAAAAAATGCCAGGAGAGCTTTTAGAAGACGACCCAGCTACCTCACCAGATGCTGACTTTGAAGTCAATGTCCATAATGTCATCCTGTGACAGGTAGCTTAGCGGAGGATTTCAGCTAATGCCAAACTTTCTTACGATTTTGCTTGTCTTGAACCCAAAAACTTTCCTGAAATAAGGGCAAATGGGCTTCCCAATTCAACGCTCCAGGAGATCAGCAAATGTCTGCTTAGGTTTGATGACAGCATGTAATGTGCCAACAGTAGCTAAGTCGTACAGCCCGGCATCCCAGTGGGGGAGACTGACGAAATGCCCTCTGGAAGGTTACACTGTCAGGACAGGTAGTGAAATAGTAGTAAAAGGTCAGGAGGATAGTGGTGAACTGTTATATATGGAACCAGAGACAGAACTAGACAGCAGGACCTGTTATTCCTGCAAAAACTGTGCCATTTGTCTTCATATATTCCTCTCCTAGTATAACATCTTCACAAATTCTTTCCATGTAAATGGACTGGCGTATAAGTTTCTGTTGACACTTTCAATCACTCAGGTTGCCTGTGAGGAAAGCTTCTCAACCTTAAAATTTGTTAATTGGTTATGAATCGCACTGACTCAGGAGCACTTGGAGGTCTTCGTGCTAATTTGCACAGAAAAGGAAATCCTCATGTCCGTAGACGATAAAACAGTCATAAAGTTGCAGAAACCAGTGCACTGCGTAGGCGGTTGTTGCTGCTGTTAATACCATTTGCAGATCTCATCAAAACTTGTATAATAGTGCAACATGCCTCTCTGTATGGAAGAGTGAGATACATTTTTATTTCAATTCGTCATTTATTCAATTTGTGTTTTATTTGTTGAAATACGTTACTAATAAAAAACTACAGAATAGTAAATCCTGAACTGTCACTTCATTTATCCGGTTTCCTTCACCCTGAAAAAAGTGGGCTGGTCATGGGCATAAATCTTATAAACGGAAAACTGGCTCCACTCTGGCCCTGGAGAAAGTTCGTAATGTTAATTAAAAGCAGGCTCTGCAGCCGAGCAGGGTGCAGAATATGTAGGCAATTTGCAGTATCACTTAAGCTTTCCCATCTATGACACGCTTATGAAAAGATCCCGTTCATAACATTAATTAGCTAGCTTTGCCGTAACCACCAGGACAGGAAATATTTCTTTGCTAAACTTACTGTATCTCATTAGCTGATGTGACTTGGTTAGAGCTGCATCCTGCATATTTGGAGTAGCGATAGGTTCCAGAGGTCTACACTGAAAACACACCTAACAACAAGTGTGTGGGCAGACCTTGTCACATATTAACACAAGCAGTGCACTAAACCAGCATAACCGGCATGTCGGGAAGGCTAATGTTACAGTTGGACAGAATTGTGAAATTTGCAGGAGAAATTATAAGCTTAGCATGAGAGCATGAGATCAGACTTAGTGCGGAAGAATTGGCAGCCCTGCACTGTGGTGGATCTTTGAAGATGCCATACTTCAGTGGTTTAGCATATACTACTCATTTTTCATCTAATTTCTATACAGATGGTTTTCTCGATCTCAGGGTTGCAGATTTTAAAATCAGAGCTTGATTCACACCTGAATAACCACATTACTGTATAAAAATTACAATTTTACATAGTGAAGGCACAACAGCTATTAAAATACATACATATGTGGTACAGCAGAAACGAGCATCATCCACACCTTTGCAGGACTGGAGTTTCCGACCCCTGGACCAGAACCAAATAAAAGGCAGTGATGGAGAGAAGGAGGCTGAAATGAGGGAGGAAACTGCCTTTATTTTGGCTAAGTGGCATTTGTTCCTGCTTATGGTCGCTGTGTAGCTGTGTGGAAGTATGATTTGGGGCCTGCATTAGGATAGAGTCCTTCCAGCAGCCTTGCTGCCTTTATTTTGTCTGAGTGGCATTTGTTCCTGCTTATGGTGGCTCTGCAGCTGTGTGGAAGTATGATTTGGGGCCTGCATTAGGATAGTGTCCCTCCAGCAGCCTTACTGCCTTTATTTTGACTGACTGGCATTTGTTCCTGCTTATGGTCACTCTGTAGCTGTGTGGAAGTATGATTTGGGGCCTGCATTAGGATAGTGTCCCTCCAGCAGCCTTACTGCCTTTATTTTGACTGACTGGCATTTGTTCCTGCTTATGGTCACTCTGTAGCTGTGTGGAAGTATGATTTGGGGCCTGCATTAGGATAGTGTCCCTCCAGCAGCCTTGCTGCCTTTATTTTGGCTGAGTGGCATTTGTTCCTGCTTATGGTCGCTCTGTAGCTGTGTGGAAGTATGATTTGGGGGCCTGCATTAGGATAGTGTCCCTCCAGCAGCCTTGGTACCTTTTCATAACCCATTTTAAACAGGAGCACTGAGCCCATCTGTTTATGTCCTGTGTGTCTGACATGAATTTTATGATGACTGACTCTGCTCTTACTTCATTTCAGCTCCTATAATTGAGATTTCGACTAAATATTCTGCAAGTACAGCTGGGAAAACAGCACTAGTAGTCTTTGTAGGTGTATTTTTAGTTATGATGGTCTTTATGGCTTCTATGCAATGTAAGTACATGTACAAGTCTAAAATAATCTAGTATATTTATTAGGGGTGCAGATCTCTCAATATTACACCATGAGGAGATTTCTCGTCGGAGTGAAAAGCGGTCTCGCGAAGGCGCTGCAAATCAGGTGCTGTAAGCATTTCGGCGTGTGACGAAATTACCATAGTAGATACCCCAGACACTTTTAAATCTTTTGCATGGCAGCATTTTCGGTACCTGGCGGAAAATATAAACGGCGAAAGGGTGAGAGACAAAACACGAACAATCTGTAAGCATTATAGGAAAATAATGCCGTACACAGCGGCTAACGCTGCTACTATTCAAAGCCATTTGCAGCACTATCATGGCTCTTTACTTCAATCCGGTGAAGAAAACATTAAAAAATGTTTTATGTTTGTTATTTATTTTGTTTTATTTATATTCTATTTTATGTTCAATTGAGTAGTCAAATACGGGAGAAGCTTGTCATTTCAGTTTGTGGTGAAATATTTTATAGTGCTAGATATTTGTTCTGTTCTTTACTGCATATGATGATGGTGATTAAAACATTTCACCATACATCTGCATTATTTAGCATTTTTTGTCTTTCAAATTAATCAAATAAAAGGCTGCTTTCCAGTAATATATTTCCTCTTTGAAATTTTCCTTAAAATATCTTCTCGTTCTCATGAACCCAGTATCGTGTTGCGTCTCGTCTCATGGGCTGAGTATATCGTTGCACCCCTAATATTTATATATTATTTGCTAATTGATGATTTCAGGAATACTAGGTCATGTTTAGCTATAGAAGCATTTCTTTTTTTTACATAATAGTGATTTTAATCAAATTAAGCAAATTAATTTAGTGTATTCTTAAATCTTTAACATGTGCATTATAGGATATTTGACCCTTGTTACCTGTGATTTTCCTGACGTCATGCTGACTGACCCTGTTCTTACCTCATTTCAGTTTTATTCTTTTGGATACGGGATAAATTTCTTTATGGTCGGCAATTTAGAGTTGTGCTACAGAGACTGAAGAAAATGCTATGGTCTATGTCTGTATTTCTAATAGTCATCGTTCTAGTCACAAGTAAGTCTGTTTCCAGGTTTATAAATGTATTCATTTTTAATTTTGTTTTGGAATTTATGGACTGGAAACAATCAGAATCAGAATACCTTATTAATCCCAGGGGGAAATTTTAATCACAATATTGATGAGTATGTCTGCCATGAATTTTATAATGACTCCATATTCTTACCTCATTTCAGTTGGTGTTGGTGTGATTCTTACAAAACATTTCCCTGAAAGCGCAGAAACTGGAGCATTTTTAACTGTCTTTATAGTTCCATTGATCATGTTTTTAATCCCATGTAAGTATATTGACATTTTTTTATGTACTTTCTGGTTTATTTTAGTTTGTTGCATTTACTTTGGTCATTGATGTATCTTAAATATTGGGTGAGTATAGAGTATAGAGCTGTTTCTTTTCATACTGTAATAATTATTTATTTAATGTTGTGAAGCTTGACCATTTTTTAATATCTGCTTTTCATTATTAATGTATAAATATTATGTGATGTATCATGTCCCACCCAAACACATTTAATACAACACATTTTAATCTGCCTCTTAACCTGCGATGCTCTTTCAGTAACACAATGGGATTCAAACCCACATCCACCAGGTGACAGCACTGTGCAGGGTTTTAAAAACAGGACCTCTGAATACATGATTGATTTATGTGTTTGACACACATTTTATGACTAATGATGTTTTTACCTCCTATCAGTTGGTGGGTTTGGGATTTTACTGAAATCCCAAACCCACCGTTACAGAAGGTGCTCTGCAGATCAACAATGGCAACTATTCTGGAGATTATTTGATTTATTCCGAAGTAAGTATATTCTCTAGGTACTCTACATATTACTATTACTTTTTAGATCCCTGTTATTTCAGGAACCCTGGACCAGACTTAGGTATAAAGGTGTTTATTTTTACACTGTACTACATCAAACAAACATCTGAACCGTGAGAATTTTCCTAACATCCCATAATTTTCTGTCAGCTTATCCAATGGGGAGGCTTGGAGCCCCTCCCAGGAAGCACAGACAGGGGAATTCCAGCCCATCGTAGGGATTTTCATAACATGGATTCTTGTTTTGTTGGTTTTGCATCCATCCATCCATCCATCCATTATCTCCTGCTTAATTCGAGGTTGGGTCGCTGGGGCAGCTGTCTCAGCAGGGAAACCCAGACTTCCCTCTCCCCGGCCACTTCGTCCAGCTCCTCCGGGGTAATCCCGAGGCGTTCCCAGGCCAGCCGAGAGACATAGTTCCTCCAGCGTGTCCTGGGTCTTCCCCGGGGCCTCCTCCCAGTGGGACATGCCCGGAACACCTCACCAGGGAGGCGTCCAGGAGGCATCCTAATCAGATGCCCGAGTCACCTCATCTGGCTCCTCTCAATGCGGAGGAGCAGCGGCTCTGCTCTGAGTCCCTCCCGAATGACCGAGCTCCTCATCCTATCTCAAAGGGAGAGCCCAGCCACCCTGCGGAGGAAACTCATTTCGGCCGCTTGCACTCGCGATCTCGTTCTTTCGGTCACTACCCACAGCTCGTGACCATAGGTGAGGGTAGGAACGTAGATCGACTGGTAAATCGAGAGCTTCGCCTTTTGGTTCAGCTTTCTTCACCATGACAGACCGATGCAGCGCCCACATCACTGCTGACGCCGCACCGATCCGCCTGTCGATCTCCCACTGCATCGTCCCCTCACTCGTGAACAAGACCCCGAGATACTTAAATTCCTCCACTTGGGGGAGGACCCCATCCCCAACCCGGAGAGAGCATTCTACCCTTTTCCGGCTGAGGACCATGGTCTCGGATTTGGAGGTGCTGATTCTCATCCCAGGCGCTTCACACTCGACTGCGAACTGTCCCAGTGAGAGCTGAAGGTCACGGTCCGATGAGGCCAACAGGACCACATCATCTGCAAAAAGCAGAGACCTCACTGGAAACGAGTCCAACTTATTGCCGCCCATGCGGACCAAGCTCTGGCACCAGTCATACAGGGACCGACCAGCGCTTAAAAGAAAGCCCGGCACCCCATACTCCCGGAACACCCCTGCACAGGACTCCCCGAGGGACACGGTCGAATGCCTTCTCCAAGTCCACAAAACACATGTAGACTGGTTGGGCAAACTCCCATGAACCCTCCAAAACCTTACGGAGAGTATAGAGCTGGTCCACTGTTCCACGGGCAGGGTGAAAACCACACAGCTCCTCCTGAATCCGAGGTTCGACAATCCGGTGGACCCTCCTCTCCAGAACCTCCGAATAGACCTTACCAGGGAGGCTGAGGAGTGTGATCCCCCTATAGTTGGAGCACACCCTCCAGTCCCCCTTCTTAAGGAGGGGGACCACCACTCCGGTCTGCCAGTCCAGAGGCACTGCTCCCGATGTCCATGCGATGCTACAGATGTGTGTCAACCAGGACAGCCCCACAGCATCCAGAGCCATCAGGAACTCCGGGCGGATCTCATCCACCCCCAGGGCCCGGCCACTGAGAAGTTTTTTAACCACCTCAGCGACCTCCGCCCCAGAGATAGGGGAGTACACACCCAAGTCCCCATACTCTGCTTCCACGTTGGAAGGCGTGTCGGTGGGATTGAGGAGGTCTTCGAAGTACTCCCTCCACTGACCCAAAACGTCCCGAGTTGAGGTCAGCAGCGCCCCATCCCCACCATAAACAGTGTTGATGTTGCACCGCTTTCCCACCCGGAGCCGCCAGATGGTGGACCAGAGTCGCCTCGAAGCCGTCCGGAAGTCGTTTTCCATGGCCTCGCCAAACTCCTCCCACACCCGAGTCTTTGCCTCAGCAACCGCCGAAGCTGCAACCCGCTTGGCCTGCCGGTAGCTGTCAGCTGCCTCTGGGGTCCCACAGGCTAAAAAGGCCCGATAGGACTCCTTCTTCAGCTTGATGGCATCCCTTACCACCGGTGTCCACCAGCGGGTTCGGGGATTGCCGCCACGACAGGCACCGACCACCTTAGGGCTACAGCTTCGGTCAGCTGCCTCCACAATGGAGGCACGGAACATGGCCCATTCGGACTCAATGTCCCCTGCCTCCCCCGGGACATGGGAGAAGTTCTGCCGGAGGTAGGAGTTGAATCTCCTCCTGACAGGGGATTCCGCCAGACATTCCCAACAGTCCCTCACTATACGCTTGGGCCTACCAGGCCTGGCCGGCTTCCTCCCCCACCAGAGGAGTCAACCCACCACCACATAGTGATCGGTTGACAGCTCCGCCCCTCTCTTCACCCAAGTGTCCAAGACATGCGGCCGCATGGTAACACTTTACTTAAGCCCACGTGTTTAGTAATATATAAACATATTCATAACAAATTATAATGTAAACATAAACACATATATTAAGCATTATAACCATGGCTATAAATATTTATCAAAAGGCACAACACATTATACCCATGTTTATTATGTAATATGAATGCTTTTTGAAGCTTTCATCTATAATGCACTATAGGGAACATTATTATGCATTGTGAATGTGTTTATAAATTACTAAAAACATGGCCTTAAGCAGAGTTGGGTAATTCAGGTCCAGAGAGTAAAACTCCAGACTGGGATTTTGTTTCAACCAACCAGTTAATTACTCTGTGACTGTGACTCTTTCTGCTGAACTGGTTGGTTGAAACAAAATCTTGGTCTGGACTTTTACTCTCTGGACCTGAATTACCCAACTCTGACTTAAGTAAAGTGTTACCAAACAGCCCATATACAGTATATCATGCATAAAGAGACAAAAAATTAAATGCTTTAAATATGTATATATTACACTATAACCAATATGGTGATGTACATTGGTTTTTTGCTGTTATACTGCGGTTAATATATTTGTATGTTAGTTCCAGTTATATTCTATTTTCTATTTATAATTTTTATATATTTATTTTTTTACGCTCGCTGCCAGGCCGATGGGGAGCAAAAAATGCAACGAAATTTCGTTCTGATGTGCACTAACCGGTGTATTTGCAATAAAAGTGGCTGTTCTATTTTATTCTATATTGTTTAATGACATCATAGTCATTTGCATGCTTACCAGATTGTTTTTGAATCCACAGATGTTAAAAGGTTACCCATTGAGTCAGCAGGATGTTTTTATTGAAGTGATGCATGTCCAGCAGGCAGATTTTCTTTGGACTTGAGCCATTCAATTCTGATTAGCCCAGGAGCTCTGTGCTGTGTCTAATCTGGTCTGTTTTACACTTACAGGTTTAAACATGATGTTTAATATGCAGATCCTTACACTTTATATCCAGCTTATTGCCTGGATGCAAGACACATTTTTACCGGGTAAGTTTTCTTTTAATTAAATGCAGGTTTGTGATATTGTCAGTAAATATATTTAATTAGTTCTCTACATTCTACGGAAGTCTGTAGAGGACATGCATAAACTTTTTTTTTCTTTTCATTATCTCGAGATCGCAACTTATTTTTCTTGTGATCTCGACATGACCCATGTCACTTTCCCATGATCTCGAGGTTTAGTATTATCCTCATGGACGAATGCATCAGATTTGACTTTGATCATGGATTGTCAGAATCAGAATTCAATCACATGAAATTGTACGGAACCGCATTTGCGCCACATAAAAAACAGTTGAGATAACAACTCATAGTTATGACTTAGTAAGTCAAAATTATGAGATGCTTCTGTTAAAAAGATATTATAGCCCAAAAACTTAATATTTATTATGAGGTGCGAGCTGTGTATATAAAGCAGTGTCACTGGTCTAGGTTATCTCGTAATTATGACTTAATATCTCAACTGTTTTTATTTTATGTGGCAGAAACAGGCTTCTGTAAAAACTGAGACATTAACCATATTTAAGTTTAATTTCATAAATATAACTAAGTCTGTGAAAGTGGATTCAATGGGGAATTTGTGCACTACCAATGTGTTGTAACATTTGCTTTCTGATTTCAGAATATTTTATTCCGATTACAGTAGCTTCTTTCGGTATATGTGCATGCTTTTTTACCAAAATATTTCTGCACTCATTCAGACATTTCTGTAAGTATTTGATATACTCATTTGAACTCATCTGAAGTTTATTTACTTGTCTACTTATAACTATCCTTCAGTGGAGACTTATTATGTTTTGTTAATCGTATGATTTTATCATTTTGGTTTCTAAAGTGTTTTAGCGCTGTACAGTATAGTGTCTTCGTTCTTCTTTCAGGATTCAGTCTAAGTGAAAGTAACATTTGCTGATCATTTCTGTCGCTATGCTCATTATGTGTTTTTAACCATAGTAATAGATCTCAATTGCACAGTTACTAGGGTGTGGTGCCAGTCAGCGTTTCATCCAGTTTTTATGCTGAATGTTTGCTTAGCATTTTGGCTGGTCAATGTTTAAAAGACAGGCTGTTTGGGTACTTTAGTGACTCCATGTGTGTGAGTGCCCCCAGATGGTGTAACACCTTCCCATCACCTCTGTACTTCCTCTGATACACTCTGAGTCAATGTGAATACAGGTATCTCCTGTTTAACGTTTGCATAAGGTTCTGTAAAACAGGACATGAAAAGATTTAGATGTTGATCGAATATTACCATACTTAGAAAGTTTAGGCTACTCTGCCCTGCCAAAATATAAGGTAACTACTGTACTAAGTAGTTTAGATACTTTGTAGATAGTGCTGTATTTTAAATTTTATTGTGGATTATTAGAGCACAATATGAAAACATTTAGTACAGTACAATACTGTAACATTGTATGTCAGGCAGCGCCGTATAGTACAGTGTCTTTGTTGGCTGACAACACTATCTACAGTCTCCCGGCTCTCTACCTAGAACATGCCCGCACGTTTTAAAAAACAGGGTACATGAGCTCTGCTCTGTGTGTGAGGAAGGGTTAGAGTATATGAGCTCTGCTCTGTGTGTGAGGAAGGGTTAGGGTACATGAGCTCTGCTCTGTGTGTGAGGAAGGGTTAGAGTATATGAGCTCTGCTCTGTGTGTGAGGAAGGGTTAGGGTACATGAGCTCTGCTCTGTGTGTGAGGAAGGATTCATCATCTTGGTTTAAATTGGGGATAGCCAGAAAGGGCCGCTGTGTATAAAATGATGTTTTACCGAAAAATGAAGAAAGGAAAAATATTTATTAAAAGCTTGTTTTATGTTATGTGTATTTAATCCAGGATTTTCACAATTTGATATTTTTTTTAGATCTGATTCAGAAGATCCTTCTGTGTATTTTATTCTTGCTGCACCTAATATTAAGTTCCCTGTGTCTAAGTCTGATTTTAGAAAATGACAAAGGTAAGGAAAACCTAACAGTTCACTTACAGTCAAATTTAGAAATGTATTACTCTGTATTATTATCTCCCAAGATGGTGCTATCCCACGGCGATGTGCTAAGAGTTGCTCACTTCCTACTGTGTCTTTATGTTGTTTTTTAGCATTTTCATACACGTAGCTTGATGTTTTATTGTCTATGGCCGTTGTTCCAGCAAGGCCTGTTATTCCTGATTTACCTGGGGAAATAGCTTGAAATGCTACAACAAGAACAAACACTTGTCAGACCCGGTGTTCTGAAATTTCATCCTACCTATGATGATGTCCTACACAAGATAACTGTGCATACACGCAACAGATCCTTTGCTAATTCATGTATGCCCATACAGGCGCGGACTTACCGTAAGGCCAGGATAGACAGCCTCCTGGGGCCCCATAATGACAGAATTTCTAGAAGTTACATTTAAGGATATAACATAATGCAGTCATTTAAATGATAGCAACGTGTATGTTAATCGCATTTTTAGTGAGAATTTTCAGGATAGACAAAGTTGCCCCCTGACATTTACTCAGTTGCATCCTACAGCAAAGCCCAGGTTTGCAGAGAGTTTACAAAGGATCAAAGGAATCTCATTATTGAAAGGTATCAGGTATCAGAAGGGTACAAAAAAATTCCACGGCATTAGATATACCGTGGAACATAGTGAAGACAGTCATCAAGAAGTGGAGAAAATGTGGGACAACAGTGACCTCATTGATAACTGGATGTCCCTCCAAAATTGATCAAAAGACAAGACAAAAACTGGTCAGGGAGGCTGTCAAGAGGCCTACAGCAACTGCAAAGGAGATGCAGGAAGTTCTGGCAGGTACTAAGTATGTACTACAAGTGACAACAATCTCCCATATTCTCCATATGTCTGGACTATTGGGTGGGGTCGCAAGACGGAAGCCTTTTCTTACAAAGAGAAACATCCAGGCCCGGCTAAATTTTGCAAAAAAAATACATCAAGTCCCTCAAAAGCATATGGGAAAATGTGTTTATGGTCTGATGAAACCAAGGTTGAACTTTTTGGCCACAATTATATAAGGTATGTTTTAAAAGCATCATGCTTTGGGGTTGTCTTTCTTCAGCTGGAACTGGGGCTTCAGTCAAGGTGGAGGGGACTATGAGCAGTTCCAAATACCAGTTAGTTTTGGCCCAAAACCTTCAGGTGTCTGCTAGAAAGCTGAAGACGAAGACGAATTTTACTTTTCAGCATGACAACGACCCCAAGCACACATCCAAATCAACAAAAGGATGTCTTCACCAGAAGAAAATTAAAGTTTTGGAATGGCCCAGCCGGAGCCCAGACTTAAATGCAATTGATATCTGTGGGGTGACCTGAAGAAAAGTGTTCTCCCATTCCCTCTGTCCTCCTGGCTAACCTCCAGTCTCTGAAGAACAAGCCAGACGAGCTACACTGCTGTATCAGCTCTCAAAGGGACCTTTGGGACTGCAGTGTGTTCTGCTTTACTGAGACCTGGCAGTAACCAAACACTCTGCACAGTGCCATTCATCCTCGGGGCTTCACTGTAACCGCTCAGACACACCACAAACAGTTCCCTGTCCACTGTTCCCGCCTCCAAAGTCTCAAAACACTGTCGAGCAAGCAAGAGTTGTGCAGACGAGAGCGCATAGAGAGTGTCCAATGGGCGCGAGCATGTAGTGAGGATGGGTTTTCTGTTCACGAGAGCATATTCCTGTGGGTTTTGAGACTAAACAAATGCCATAGAGCAGTGTTTAGCCAAGCAGCAAGTAGTATAAGCTAAAGCCCACAGTCAGCGCCGTAGGAAGCACAGTAAAGCACCCGCGAAGACAAAGCCAGCAAAGCAGCAGCAGCGCAGCAAAGCAGCAGCCAATAAGATCCTGCAGACAGAAAAAATATTCATAATAATTGTAAAATAAATACCTACTCATAGTGGAACTGAATATCCAAATAGCGAACCTGTGATGATACACTCTAGCCTACAACCAGGAAACACTACAGCCATTCAAAGTTGCGACCTATATCACACTAAAAATAGCTTAATCATTATCACTTCCAGTACCCCCAAATTCCCCCTTAGACTTCTCCCCAAATATACTCACCTGCCTTGCATGCAAGCAGGTTAAACTGCAAGAATCACCAGACTCACTTTCTGGCTATTATACTCCCTAGACAACAAACCAGGTAAATAAACTAAGCACACCAAACACTGGCTAAAATTACTAATAACATGAATGATACATACCAAACAACCTTCACAGCACCTGACATGCAGGCTAACAAAACCCAGCTTGCACATAACGTGAGTTGGCGGCATTTGTGTAACCACGAACACCTGCACTCTTAAAGGAGAGCCTGTTCCGCCCCCACCTTTACCCAAATTAAGGGTCATGCTACCACAGTAAGGTTACCAGGGCAAGCCCAGAAGTGTAAACGATAAACCATTTCTTTTAGATTTTGCTTAATGATGCCGTTTTGACAGAAAAACAATGTAACGTGGTATGTCTCAGTGAGTGAGCTGCTGTCCCATTCCAATTTATACCATTTCGAGCCCTTGCAGCCTCTCGCACTCAGTCACCAACCAGATGACGTCAGTTAAGTCTGTGAGGGTTTAGGACTGATGCTCTGGGAGGGGGAACATTGAGATTTGGCCTGTGTTTCCACTCACATCACCATTTTGGGATGGACCACAGAAATAAAACCTCCAACACAAATGGATGAGCTTTTACAATCTTTATTGCAACTAAGTGTGCACACTTACCTCAGTAACAAAAGTTTAACTAAATCCTGACAATACAGAAACCACATCATAATGAATTATTATAAATTATCAAAAAAATGTCCAGGTGAATTGATAGGGAGTGGGGAGGACAGCTTTACCCCAGGCCTACTTGTGCATCATGCCTGGCAGCCATCAGATCACAGACATCTTCAGACTGTCCCTGTCCTTGTGCACTGTGCCCTTGTGCTTTACGGAGCAGGCAGTAAAAAAAAATGTTCTTTAGTCATACTTTTTGTCAAGCGGTGAAAAGCGCAGGTGATTCAAATGATGTTTTAATATGAATTTTCTGATATGCTTGTGCATGTAATTATTGATGTTAGAGGAACAGTAATGTGTTCAAATCATTAATAACCTCTGTTGTTCTCCCAAAGTTTTGACATCAGAACCACCTGTAAAGATCTGCGAGTTTGTGTTCATCTACATTCTTACTGTTACATACAATGATCACTGGGATCGGGATGAACACCTTGGTAAAAACTTTTTTTTTTTAACAGCTTTTAAGCATAAATTTTCAAATCTGTTTGTGTGTCATTAATACTCTTGTAAAATAAAAGGTTTTAAATGTATCTTTTTTGTATTTGATATGTTACATTTAAAATATAAAATTTCAAAATTGAATAAAATGAGTATTTAAATGTTTAAATAATGAAAAACCAAATTATACATGCATGACTAATGCTTCTCTCTCTACCTTTCAGCCAAACCCCGTAAATATGTATATTTCTCAGGGGCTTTTGGTCTCCCTCTCGTGAATTCTGTTGCCCTGGCTGTAGCATTAAAATTCAAAGCAGGTAAATACACTAGAACTTTGAGATGTTTCTCCTGCATGTTCTTTGATTAAGTAAACTTCCCTTAAATTAATGCAACTAAATTGTACAAACCCTTTAGGAAATACTATATGGAGTCCTGTGGCTTAATATCTGTTAGTTACTGCTCATTTACTGACCTCAGTTCTCAGTGATTTTTGTGATCATGTCATTTCAGACACAGGAAAACAGCCACAGGATCTACGGCTGATTGTCCTGATTTCTGGGTCTGTCTTCCTCTTTGGCTGGTTTGTTATACAGATGTCTGCATACTGTAAGTATAACACAGATATGATGCATAACTTACCATAAATGCTGAATATGTGTAATGGGACTTTTCCAGCATGTTGAAAACAATGTATTCAAAAACCAGTTCTCACAGAATTTTATGTCTTACGTTTTCAGTATTTAACCTTGATGAATATTATATCACTTTTAACCAGAAAATGTTATTTACTGACCACAATGTGCAGCTCAGGACATAATATTTAATAACACTGCTGCATTAATTCTTTTGAGCTTTTTTTGTTCTTAATTTATGATGCTGTTTCAGTGGTGTAGGACTATAATGGCCTCCTGCCTGGTAGGGGGCACTAAGGCTGTAACCGGGAGCTCTGACTATTACAAATGAAGACAGATGATATAATTCACTGTCAGTAATTATAATTATATAGTAGGGGTGGAGCCGAACCCGAATACGGTATTCGGAAAGGTACAAATAACGTGTTTTTTACGAAGACTTATTTCGAACAAATACTTAAAAAAATATTTGTATTCGGGAACAAGAAAAACTTTATATCAAAAAGCTGCGCTTCCTCATGAGACCGCAGTGCATGCCCAGATGAGTGAGTGAGTGAGTTCAGGAGTCGGGGGGGGAGTAAAAGAGGTGACTGACACAGGCTGCTCCACACAGCAACAGAGAAGGCTCGGCTGAGTGAAAAAAGACTTAACTGCATCACTATTTTTGTAGAATAGATTTTTGTACCTTAACTGGGTTCCGGAGGCAGCTTATAACTTTCGGGAAGTGGAGTTTGATCGGGAGATTATTCCATTACGCTGCATTATTGACGCCTGCAGTCGGGTTTTCTCATGTTCGCTCTGTTTACGTAGCTCTGTTAGCTCGGTAATTTAGACAATAGGGAGGCTGTTGACAGAGTAACGTTAGCGTTCGGTTAAAAAGGTTAAAACAATGCTTGTGTAGTTGTGTCAAATTGTAATTTTCTTTCGATCTGATTGGTTCGACTTTTAAGAAATTCGAGTTCTAATGAGTTTGAGAACTGAGGTACCACTGTATATTGTTACATTATCAGTCACATTGATGTCTTGCTATTCAGAGCTCCAAAACAGTTTATTGCATCACTGTTTATCTATTTTTATTTACAGACTTGGCAAGAAAAGAATTGTGAGTAGACTTTTTAACAGTGAATAACATGTACTGGTTGTTTTTAAGAATAAAATCTATCCATCCACCCATCATGGTGAGTCTGGCACCTGTACGGTGCACAAGCTGTGAGGTGCCAGTGTTACCCACTGAGTCACTATGCTGTGCATATTATAGGGAAAAAAGAGACAAACTTTTTTATTATATTTTGTAGAATCTATGTTAAATATAATTATTATGGTTGCCGTCTATTAGCAAATAAATTATATAAAATGTTACAATCACTCTTTGTTAAATATTAAAACATTCAGTCGGTTGTTGCAGTTCAGCTCCATAATCCTGCACTTGTATGGGAATTATACCCAGGGGCCTCGGAAACGTGGGGGATGTGTCCCTCAGTATTTAATTTGGCTTCATTTATCCCTGCCAATAAACAGTGTAAATTACTGAATTGTGCCCCCCACCCCTAATTTCAAACTCTCTCTCCATACACTTAGTTGAAATTCTGTTTGTAATGAATTAGAGCGGTCACTAATTATATCAATAATAGAGTAATCTACTGATTAATTTGACCATTTGTCAAGAAATTTTTAAAATAATAATATAATATAATTATTGGATTTAGGCATGAGGCAGGAACCAACCAGCCATTGCAGGATGCACATTTAGTCACATGGAAAATTTAGGCACTCCAATTCACCTAAAGTTGCATGATTTTGGACAGTGGAAGGACTGGAGGATCCATCGAAAAGCCGCCCACACACAGGGTGAAGATGCAAACTCAACACAAATTATTGACTGTGTTGCTCTGATAGACTTTGTTTTGCTTCTTGTTCTTGTTTGTTTTGCTTTTTTTACACAGTCATAGGAAACAATTTTAATGATGGTTACTTTTCAAAATTAACTAGTATGCGAAACCAATAAATAAATGTACAGTTTAGCGCCACTGCTCTTACATGAGCTTTCCATGCTCTCTCTCTCTCCCAGACAATCATCATTCTTATCCTTGCTGTTATACTCGCTCATAGACCGTGTGGTGCATAGGGTTGGGCATTGTTCAGAATATTTCGATACCAGTACCAGAATGATACCTTGATTTCCATTAGGGCTGCACGATTTATCGATTTCAAATCGAAATCGCGATTTGAAACAAGTCGCAAAGATCACGATTTAGGATATACATTATACAGCACGTCGGACCCAGGGTTTAAAACTGCTGTGAGAATAGTTTTACAAATTCATGCCATGCTCCCTGTGTGACAGTCATTCTCACCAATCACAAGCGCCCTGCTTCTCGCGTGCCAGTCATGCTCACCAATCAGAAGTGGCCCAAGAAGGTGTATAGGCCCACAAACAGCAAACACGTGACACCCAAGGAAAATGTTACATTCGCAGTACAGAAAAATACTGATTCCGTTACTGAGCTATAAGTGAATTGCCTTCCTATTTCATGGTCCGAGATTGTTTCAGAAAGGTCCTATCATCAATAGAACCAGCAAGCTCCTTTTAAACACCAGTTGCAATATTCTTCAGTGTATCATACCCAGTGTTGGGTAAGTTACTTTAAAAAAGTAACTAATTACTAATTACTTAATCAATGTTGTATTTAAAATACTTATCTAATTACTGTGTCTGAAAAGTAACTTAATTACTCAATAAATAATTTAACTAAATACTTCTTAAAATCCCTATAAACCTTCAGTGGACAAACAATAGAAATTAAATTCTTTAAATAATAAATAATTTTTAAAAAATGACATGAGTCAAACATGAAATAGTTTAGCCTTTTACCTTTCTGAATCATCTTTATTACATTCTATAAAAAAACATTCTATAATAATAAATCTTTTAGTAAGAAATGTAACCTTCTTCAGGTAAGAAACACATAACAAAATAACAAAAAAATATTATTCTTTAACATATCTGAATAACAAAAAAGCTTAACTTAAGAAATGTTAACATGAAACATGAAACTTACTTTCAAAGCAATGAGTACCATATTCATACGTAATGTATGTAATCATGTCATGTGTTTCAACAAAGTGAAGTTAACTGTAACCTTTAGTTAGCAAACAGAATTCCTCTGAAACTTCCTCAAACCAATGAGCACCATATTTCATGCATACTGTATGCACTCATATGTTTTCCAAAAAACTTTTTGTACTACTTAGCTGCTTTGTTTTTGAAAAAGTGGTTGTATCTCATTAATGTAAGTCTCTCAAAGCGTTCACTTGACAGCCTGTTCCTTCTGGGCGTAAGCACAAGATTGCCCAGGCTAAAAAGCCTTTCGACTGGTACGCTTGATGGTGTGGCTGTGTTGTGCCTCAGTGAAATGGCCTTAATCCTGGGAAACTGGCTAAGAACACCCAGCTCAGACCCAGCAGATTTCAAATATTCCATCACCTCTGTTTCAGCAGAGTAGGTACAGTCGTCCTCCAAAAATTAACAAAAGTCATCAGTGGAGTCTGCAGGTTTCTTGTGATCTTGAGCATGTTGTTGGTCTTCAAGAGACACATGGGAGGTATTTTCTGCAAAAAATAAAATTAAAATGAAAATGATAAAAAGAAAATACAGTCTCCACTTTGCCATTTACTTCCCAAAGTCTGTGCGTAAAAATCCTGCACAAATTAAAATTTAAATGAAATAGCACTATTTGCATTTTAATTTTCCACTCATGTACAGTATGAGTCAGATGTGAAAAATTGAAAAATAAAATTAAAAACCCTTTTTGTCTTTTCATTTTCCAGTTTGACTTTTCATTTCCTACTTTGGCTTTTCATTTTCAAGTTCACTACATGCAAATATATGTTAATCGGAGCGGGGCGGTGGGCGGAGCTACTGATCACTGCTGCGCTTCTCAGTGCGTTTGCCGATTCCTTTCTTCTTGTGTTTCTTGCCTGTGTCGCCCAAACTAATGGCAAAGTCACACGCGGCTTAAGTTAGCTACTAGCTACAGCTTCCGATTCATTTAGCTTCTTATTCGTAGCGTCTAATTTCGGGGCTTAAGTTGGAAATACAAAATAACGTATGAATAAAAGGTTTGAGAACGTATATTTATTTCGTAGAAGAAAGTCTATGGAGGGCTAAGAGTGCCAAAATTAAATAAATAAATACACCAATAATTAATTAATTAAATGTGCCATGAATTGTTTAAAATGGGAAATAAAAATATTGTTAATTAAATGTGCCATGAATTATTATCTACCATTAGAAATAAAATCATTATTAATTAATTACATGTGTCATTTACAATTATTTCACTATTTATTTAATTTTGGCACTTTCACCACATCATGAATTAATTTTATCTGTCACTGCGGGTCAAGAAGAAAGGAATCGGCAAACGCACTGAGAAGCGCAGCAGTGATCAGTAGCTCCGCCCACCGCCCCGCTCCGATTAACATATATTTGCATGTAGTGAACTTGAAAATGAAAAGCCAAAGTAGGAAATGAAAAGTCAAATTGGAAAATGAAAAGACAAAAAGGTTTTTAATTTTATTTTTCAATTTTGAACATGAGTGGAAAATTAAAATGCAAATAGTGCTATTTCATTTTAATTTTAATTTGTGCAGGATTTTTACGCACAGACTTTGGGAAGTAAATGGCAAAGTGGAGATTGTATTTTCTTTTTATCATTTTCATTTTAATTGTATTTTTTGCAGAAAATACCTCCCATATACTTTTACCTTTAGAAGATAAATTAATAAAATTAAATAATGATATTCATTTAATTCGTTTAATTATTTTTCAATGTAACGCAAGTACATTACAAGTAACTGTATTTAAAATACCTACAAATGAACAGTAATCAGTTACTCTACTTTTTCAGTGGAAAAGTAATTTAATTACAGTGTTACACACAACACTGATCATACCTTTGGTTTTTGTTAGTAGGCAATAGCATTAGTATACCGCTAACCCATCAAAACAACAATGAGACAGTCAGTAATTCTCACAGCAGCGGAGTCGGTGACCTCCAAAAAAGCCGTAAAACCCACAATACAGTCGTGTTTATGTCATATGTTTTTGTGCTTATTAAATTTGTGTTTCCAAAGATTAATCCCACAACAGTAATAAGATAAAAGTCTTGCTTTAACATAAATACTAGAAGAATAGATTGCTTTAATCGCTATTACAGTTGGGTATGGGCACGCGGTCTTATTTAGAAAACATACAAAAAGAGACGCATATAATGTTTAATCATTCATTTTGTATTTGTCCGAGTAACAAAGCAAAGGAATGATAAGCTGCCTTAGTCGAAAACTGCATTTTACTTCTCATTTAAAATAAAATGCAGGGTTGGCAACTTTGGTCAGCTGCATGGAGTGAGATTTTCTGTTCTCTGTTCTGCACACACATTTACATGTATGTAAGCTTTATTACCTTGTAAATAGTCTGTAGGGTTTGCAAACTGCCGTAACGTTTTTGATGCAGCTAATTTAAATTTAAGTTAAGAATGGAATATAGATTTGCCGTAAGATTTCTTATACGTGAGTCTGAAAGAGTTTGCAACCATGAACGCGTACTTTTTTTGTTTCACCTGAATTGATTTGTATAGAAAATAACCGTATACAGTTGTTAAAAAGCGGAAACTTCGACCTACATGAAATCACCAATAAACGACTTCTATTTATTCAACATTTTATAAAATGCATACTACGTTTAAAAATTTCCAGCTTTACGGTTTCAGGACAGAACAGCCACTCTGTTATGAACATTATGGTTTTTTGAGTGTTATTACCCAGGTAGCATTCCCATATGGGGCCCATATGGGAAAGACATGGGCCATCTGGGCTGGCCCAGCTCACATTTTACCCATGTGGGGCCCATATGGGCAGAATCTGGGCAAACCCATATGGGGCTGAACGATATGGGCCCCATATGGGCAGGATCTGGGCAAACCCATATGGGTGAAATGTGGGCTGAACGATATGGGCCCCATATGGGCAGGATCTGGGCAAACCCATATGGGTGAAATGTGGGCTGAACGATATGGGGCCCATATGGGCAGGATCTGGGCAAACCCATATGGGTGAAATGTGGGCTGAACGATATGGGTCCCATATGGGCAGGATCTGGGCAAACCCATATGGGTGAAATGTGGGCTGAACGATATGGGCCCCATATGGGCAGGATCTGGGCAAACCCATATGGGTGAAATGTGGGCTGAACGATATGGGTCCCATATGGGCAGGATCTGGGCAAACCCATATGGGTTAAATGTGGGCTGAACGATATGGGTCCCATATGGGCAGGATCTGGGCAAACCCATATGGGTTAAATGTGGGCTGAACGATATGGGTCCCATATGGGCAGGATCTGGGCAACCCCATATGGGTTAAATGTGGGCTGAACGATATGGGTCCCATATGGGCAGGATCTGGGCAACCCCATATGGGTTAAATGTGGGCTGAACGATATGGGTCCCATATGGGCAGGATCTGGGCAACCCCATATGGGTGAAATGTGGGCTGAACGATATGGGCCCCATATGGGCAGGATCTGGGCAAACCCATATGGGTTAAATGTGGGCTGAACGATATGGGTCCCATATGGGCAGGATCTGGGCAAACCCATATGGGTTAAATGTGGGCTGAACGATATGGGTCCCATATGGGCAGGATCTGGGCAACCCCATATGGGTTAAATGTGGGCTGAACGATATGGGTCCCATATGGGCAGGATCTGGGCAACCCCATATGGGTTAAATGTGGGCTGAACGATATGGGTCCCATATGGGCAGGATCTGGGCAAACCCATATGGGTGAAATGTGGCTGAACGCAATATGGGTAACACGTGATTTTGTCTAAAAAATTACTGCTGTTATAATTGTTCTTAACACGCATACAATTGCTTGATTCTTAATATTTAATTAAGTTTCTGAGTGGAAATTTGAAACCCCCAGAATTACACGAGAATTAACGTCCCAAATGTTGAGCTCCGGAATGCGATCTTGAAAAGTTCACACCAGGAATTGATTTATTTATACCTAGTCCTGATAAGATTGTGGAGAATAAAGGTGGACAGAGTGGAAAATGAAAAATAAACATATGGTTCTGTACTGTGCTTTACTTTTTGGCTTTGTCCTTTACAGTAACTTTTTTGGAGTACTGAATACAGCAATTAATGTTATATATTAGTTATTCTGTTTTTGCAGTCATAAATGTACAGTATACAAATATTTTTGGTAGACGACCATACTCTTTTTACTATAGTCTTGCAGTTTCTAATTTACATGCCAGCAACAGTTTTGACTTATATACAAATATTTGACTTGTATAGTGTTTTCAATTTTTTGCTGTAGTGTGTAATGACCATGTTCATTAGCGTTTATTTAACCGACTGGCTTGATGTGTGATCTGAAAGCAGTGTTTGCTTTTGAGCAAAGATAATAGTTTTCAGAAGATTGTTTGATTTTGCAAGACGAGTGTAAGGTATTGTGAGTTCAGCTTGAATTTTAGGATTTGTGCTTATAGTGGTTTGAGAAAAAGAGAGGAGATTTTAGGAAATGTGTTTTAGCAATTCAGGAAAACTGTAAAATGTCAAGGCATGTCAGACGACTTTGAAAGTGGGTGATAGGCCTCAGACTTGATCCAGAGGGTTACAGTAAATACTTATTATTCTGTTTCTTTTATGGTCCTCTTTTTGTATCTGCTACTATGACAAAAAAAATCCCAGTCTATCTACCTAGTGCTGCTTCATTATTCCATCCTCTTTGTGCAATGTACAGTACTGTCAGCAAAACAGCATGATACTACCACCACCATGCTTGACCGTTGGTTCAGTGTTCTTAAGTTAGGAAAACAACCTCACCCTAACCCCTTCAAACATATCTCTTTTCATTGTGGCCAAGCAGAGATGACACATTCACACGTCATTGTCTCTGCCCCCCCAGCTCCCCCGTGAATGTGCAGTCACACGTCATTGTGACTGCTCCCCCATCCCCCATCCCCCGTCCCCCCCCCCCAGGGCGCATTTTAATATAGGCTACAGCTTTTGATAAGATCTGTGTTTTAGCTGATAATTACATCTAATGTTAAATCAATATTTTTATTTTTTTTGATAAACATCATAATAAAATAGGAGTGAATACATTTTTAAAATAACATACTTGAAGACCACATACATACAGATTCATCAAACAAGTCATCAAACAATCAGTCAGAAAACAGGCACCTTTTGAAAAGGCCTGGCGGGCTAGAGCTGTACTGCGCATGCGCGATACATTCCAACGGCTATTTCACCGGACGTCCACCCGAAAAACTCCACAGAAGTTGAAAACTTTCCCGGTGCGTTTTAGGTAAGTAATTTTACAGTTGATTGTTTGATTGAAAAATACATTATAAACAGAGAGTTATATCAATTTGCATGCATCTGAACGTTCTTATATTTTTAACTACAGTTTCCAACTCAAATGCTTTTTGAGCATGTATGCGCTTTATTTTAAATTTACAACATTGTTTAATGTATATGACCGCCATTGTGTGTGTGTGTTTGTGTGTATATATGTATTAAAACGCCGTCTAATCTATACTGTGATAGATGTTAAAGTATAAAGTACAATATTGTAGTCAGATCAGTTTAAAACATTTGTAACCATTTTTTCGTAACATCATGTAAAATGATGATTATTAAATTATAACTCAATTCAGCGGGAGAACAAATGTTATTTGCCAATGTAATCTAGTTCCTTTTTGATAATTATTTCAGAACGTCCTTTTTAAATGCACATGATGGACATATTGCATGTATCAAGCATTTTCCCAGCGCCTTGCTTTAGCGTCTCTCGTCCTTCACCTTAACGGGCCTGGGGGAGGGGTGTTTTAAAAGCCGAAACCTGTTTGCAAAGAAACACCATAGAGATGCGTAGAAGCATGGGCGTAAATTACGGGGGGGACTGAGGAAGAGGAAGGAGGGTTCAAATTTCCGTACATCGCGGTAAATTAATTGGCAGTCTGGCAAAGTTTTAAATAAATTGAGAAGTGGTAATATATTTAACATTAGTTTTTTTCAGTTTTAAATTTGTTTATGCTCTGCTGCTCCCAGTACAATAAAAATGCAGATATTATTGTATTTTTAGGTTGGTAATTGTTAGGTTGGTGATTTTAAACTTGTACTCTGGGATTGACTGATATAGTAATTTGATTATTTTTAGATAAACAGATAAAATATCACTTACTGCCAAATGGAATGCACAAATTTAATTAGATTATTCCTCACTTTTTTCCAGGTGCTGTGTGGAAAAATTCAAAAACGAAAGAGGCTACAAAAGATGAGGTGAAAGGAAGCATTACCTCATTCCTCTACAAAAAGAGACGCAGACAAGAGGCAGAGCAGAAGAGTGGCCCTTCCAAACAGGGGAGAGTGGAATTGGTGGACTAAGAGGTTTTTTTAATTTGTAAAATAAATGTAAACTGGTTTTTTATTTAATTGTGATGTCAGTGTGTGATTTTCCTTAAATAAATATTGCATAAAACTGATTTTAGGCCTATCTGCTTCTTTACTTTTGGTTCAGCCACAGTTTAACTTATCAGTTTAAGACAAATCCCACATCCTTGCCCATATGGGCTGGCCCACATTGTGCCCAGGTGATGTGGCCCATGTGGGGCCCAGATAAATCCCACATCTTTGCCCATATGGGCCCCAGATAAATCCCACATCTTTGCCCATATGGGCCACAGATAAATCCCACATCTTTGCCCATATGGGCCCCAAATAAATCCCACATCATTTGCCCATATGGGCCCCAGATAAATCCCACATCTTTGCCCATATGGGCCCCAGACAAATCCCACATCTTTGCCCATATGGGCCCCAGATAAATCCCACATCTTTGCCCATATGGGCCCCAGACAAATCCCACATCTTTGCCCATATGGGCCCCAGATAAATCCCACATCTTTGCCGATATGGGCCCCAGATAAATCCCACATCATTTGCCCATATGGGCCACAGATAAATCCCACATCTTTGCCCATATGGGCTGGCCCACATTGTGCCCACATTGTGCCCAGGTAATTGGCCCATGTGGGGCCCAGCAATAACCCATACCGAACCCATTTGGGTTTTCTGGGCTGGCCCACATGGGGCCCATTTGATTCTTGGGTGCAGATTTTGATGGGGCCCATATGGGCCAACCCACATGGGCCCCATATTTTGGCCCACATTAAGCCCATATGGGGCCCATGTGGGAATGCTACCTGGGTAGTGTTAATAACAGCAGCTAACAACACAAAAGGGCAAACAAAAGGGCTGCATACACCGAAGTAGTTCTTGCTTGTTCATTGGTGTGGGAAAAGGCGGTTCTAGTGTTATTAGGCTCGGGTAATAAGCGTTACGTTGCCATTTTTCTTTTTCCTGTAATTGTTTTCATTATTACTTTAACTTGACACATCACATCTTTAAATTCTCATCCTTGCATTAGAATATAGACCAGTTAATACTGATGGTATCTCATGCTGCATCATATGTTTCAAAATTACAACACATGGAATATTGAACTGAAGCTTGACATTAAAAAATTAAATTGCAAATCAACTTGTAATCGCAATTTATGTCAGAAAAATCGCGATTCGATATTTTACCCAAATCGTGCAGCCCTAATTTCTATACAGCTTCTTGAACAATACTTTTTCTGTCAACATGTGAGCATAAAATTGAACTTGCCAAACTATGGCGGTTAATTAGTCTGAAAACCCGTGCACATTAAAACCACATGCGTGTATGTGACACCAGCACACAGGACAGCATCCTCCAGTGGAAAACTATCCTCCTTGAGGGTGTATTCCTGCTACTCATGCACAAATGGGGAAATTAATGATAAACAGCTAGGTTACTGGTTTATGTATTCACTATACTGTACTTTTTAGAGTGTATTATTTTCATTTAATAAAAATGAAAACCTATTGGAGGCTGCAAAAGACTTGATACTGGGAAGGAGATTCACCTTCCAACAAGACAGTGACCCTAAATATACAGCAAGAGCTGTTCACAGACGCTCTCCATCCAATCTCGCAGAGCTTGAGCTATTTTGCAATGAAGAATGGGCAAAAAATTCAGTCTCTTGATGTGCAAAGCTGGTAGAGACATACCCCAAAAGACTTGCAGCTGTAATTGCAGCGAAAGGTGGCTCCACAAAGTATTGACACGGGGGCTGAATACAAATGCACGGCACACTATTCAGATTTTTCTTTGATTACATTTTTGAAAATCATGTATCTTTTTCGTTCCACTTCACAATTATGCGCTTCTTTGTGTTGGTCTAGCACATAAAATCTCAATAAAAAAACATTTAAGTTTGTGGTTGTAAGGTGACAAAAAGTGAAAAAGTTCAAGGGGTATGAATACTTTTCAAGGCACTGTAAATACAGAATCTCCAAGTGGTATGTCGCAAAGATACATTTCCACTGCGGTCATGCTGTGGTGATATTAAGTTCTGCTTTGCAATACTAATAGACAATTGCATTTTCATTCACTTTTAATGAAGTGCTTCCACACAACTGATGCTTTCACTCTTTATTCATACCCCCATCTGCTATCTGCCATCTTCCTTCTGCCATATTGGCAATTAATCGAGTATTGAATCAATACTTTTTAATAATCAAGTTTAATATTTGAGTTTAATAGAGTAATGATGACAGCTCTAAACTGTATTATCTTTTCCTTAGAATAAATGAAGCATTTGCCCATTTTCAGCGAATCAAAGATCCTGAGCCAGACCAGGTAGGTGCCCAAGATACATCTGCCCTTCTGGCTGCTGTCCTGGGGCCTGTTTCTCTACATCAGTCTGACCATCTTCCCTCTGATTATTATACATAATTTTGCCTGTAGCAGATCTGTGCTCTTCCTCTTTCCCTGTAAGTATGGAGTCTGAGGTAGAGGAAGAGCCCTTGTTATGACTCCAGCACACAGGAACACGTCAGTACATTCTCCACGGTCACGGGCCCCTGATGTTAAACATGGTAGGGAAGGCGGTCATATAATACTGTAATACGGACAAAGGTTAATTAAACAAAAGAAATGTTTATTGCCGATGACCGCTTGGATAATCTGTACATTCACACTGGTACTCACATCATCCAGGTCAGCCACTCTCCTCTACTCTACCCTAGGTACACTGTATACCACCTCACCCATCTGCTCTAGCACTCTGCAGCAACAGCCCCCCCCCCCTCCCCCCCCTTCGGCTGGCCAGCTAGGGACACTGCTCTCTCTTTCCTCTGGGGGCAGTGTACCCAAACCAGCCCCCTGGCCAGGAAGTGTCTTTCCTGGGTCCAGAGATCATAGCTGTGTTTTTGGTGCCAGCCAGCACTGTGCTGTTGGTTGTAGATGAATGCGTAGGATGAGGATGAGGGGAATCAAGGGGCCGAACAAAGGCCAACTCAGCTGGGGTGTGGAGCTCTCTCCCCAACATGAAGAGAGCGGGGTGCAGGATGTGGAGTCCTGCCCTGAGGAGCAACAGGCCATGAGCACTAGGGGCAGCTGTGTGTCC
Organism: Paramormyrops kingsleyae; assembly: GCF_048594095.1. Classification (NCBI taxonomy): domain Eukaryota; kingdom Metazoa; phylum Chordata; class Actinopteri; order Osteoglossiformes; family Mormyridae; genus Paramormyrops; species Paramormyrops kingsleyae. The sequence continues at coordinate 11,565,803 of NC_132808.1, read as the reverse complement.
CAGTCATGCTGATGCTCTGCCACAAGGATGGCAGCTGCTGTTCCAGGGTGTGGTGAAACCTCTCCGCCAGGCCGTCGCTCTGAGGCTGCAGGAGGGAGGTGGGGGTCTTGTGTATGCGCAACTGGCTGAACAGCAAAGCGAATACAGCAAACTCAGAATTCCTCCCTTGGTCACTGTACAGAGGCTCTGGCTTCATAATCCAGCTAAACATGCCCTCCACCAGGGCATCTGCGACCATCTCCCCCTCCTGGTCAGGGATGACATACACTGTGTATGGGTAATCCATCCCCATAAGCACATACCTGTTTCCCCTGTCAACGCGAGTAATTGGACCTAAACTTTCCTCTGGCACTCCTTCCATTGTGACCTCTGCCCATTGGGCCCTTCTGTGCCGTGCAGAGGTCACAGCGATGGCAGAAGTCCTCAAAAGGGTTTGGCTGCAGACCTTACCTGTGAGCAAACCTCCTCTATCAGTAAATCTAATCTGAGGGTAAGGAAATGATGTAAATGACGTGCATGGAAGAGAAGGAGATATTGAATTGTTTCAGGTATACAGTGGGTTTGTGTGTCAGTCCAGCTTATGCATACAGTGTTAAACTAAACAAAACACTAAGAAAGAAATCTGCAGATTTATTTGGAGACTCAAAGTAAATCCCCCATGGAGTGATTGATGTCCGATGATATCAGTTTTCTGTTTATTACGCTTGATCCATCACCATCTAATATTAAGTTTTCTTTGCATTTAAATATGCAGTACAGCAAGAGTAGGAAAATAATCGCTTCATAGTAGTCCTATGTACATTATTTCCATTGTGTACCATAAATGTATCTGTAGTGTATTCATGTCTTAAATGTTTTAACTGTGGTTGCCAATTGTGAGATGATTGACTTTTTTTTTTATCTTACATTGAAATACATGCACTGATCTGTGGGAAAGGCTGGATCTCCACCAGCACTGAACCATTCACCTGTAAACCTGCTACTTCTGGTACTGTTGCATTTAGATGAGCGCTAGCAATAAGCATGTACAGTATATTTAAATATTCTATATCTATAAATCTAATTTGCTAATGGAATTGTTTTTAAACATGTTTTGTATATGGATGATTATTTAAGTCATGTATAACAAACATATTTTTATTACAAAAAATCCTTAACTGGCAAATATAAGATCGTAGATAGTGATAATTTTAAAACAACGTACATACAGTAAAATCCCGCTATAACGGACTCCAAGGGACCTGGCAGTCCGTTACATCCAGAGTTGCTGTATGCCCAGAACACAACTACAGGACACCATTTACTCATACCACACCTCAGCAGACACACTTGTGGTATAGATTATTATATTGTACATGTAGTAATCCAACTTTCTCTGACCAGATGTGTGACTATTAATAATCCCGACTACGCACGTATCTGCGCTGGATATCACTGGCACGCCACACGCCTTGTAGGCGGAACTGCATGTCCATTATAGCCGAACAGAACTACAGCTAAAAGCGGCCCTAGGGACCAAATTGTTTGTCCATTATAAGCGAAATTCCGTTATATGTGAGTCCGCTATATCCGATGCTTTTTCTGCATGTTCGTAAAGGCGCACGGCTGGAACCAGCGGACCTCGTCCGTTAGAGACAATATTCCATTATAAGCGAGTCCACTATATAATGGAATTTTACTGTAGTAGGTGATGAATGAAATCCTTCATTGGTGAAACCATTTTACAACTCAGTAGATGCTGAGTAGTAAACTATATAATGTTGGTGGGGAGAAACTGCTTTTAAAACAACATCATTGGCAGTGGTATTTAAGTTATAGTTATAACGTTAGTTATAGCAAAAACCTCTACATCAAAATACCATGATTCCATGCATGAAATACACGTTATTTCCTTACCCTCAGATGAGATTTACTGACAGAGGAGATTTACTCACAGGTGTGGTCTGCAGCCAGATCCTTCTTGAAATCCTCAGCGTCTTTCCTGTACTGCCCCCAGTAGTGAGTAGACCCCTTGGCAGAGGTGGCGGAGGGTCTTGGTGCATGAAGTGGCACTTCTCTGGGTGAAAATTGAGGCTGCTGCTGTAACCTGCGTAGGTCACAGGGGCATCTGAAGTATCCATATTGGAGAGATTAGTGCTGCACTGAATGTTGTATGTTGCATCTGGACCCTTCCCACTAGCTGTGTCCATGCCAGCTCTCATCACTTCCTCTTCCGAAGCCAGCCGGTGTGTCCTGGTAGGTCCACTTTGGGACATTTTTGTCCACTGAACTCATCCCTACAGCTGCAACTTTATCATTTTTATTACACTGGAAAGTGTATTGGTGTCTTGCTAAAGAAGGCCAACCCCTCATATGTGCCTCGGAGGTATCAGTGGCCCTTTCTGGTAGCCCTATAGATGCGGCACAGGACAGCAGCTTGGGGATACAGGGCTCATTGGTGTGGGAGTGATTGGCACCCAGCTCCAGACCCCCTCCCTAACAGACTGTCCCCCCTCCCAGCTGACCTCCTGGGTGCCGCCAGGGTGACAAACCTGGTGAGAGCTGCCCCCCCAAACCAGCAGGGGCCCCAGACCATGTTCAGATGGGACTCGAGGGAAAGGGCTTTGAGTGGCGCTTCAGATATCGAGCTTTTCCAGCCGCACAGAAACCGGTCTGATTATGATGGAGAAACACAGCTGAGGTTTACAGGCCCAAGCCCAGAATGCACAGCATAGAGAGCATGAAGGCTGTTTTGGTGACTGTAACAAACATACAGTGACCCCTGCTGATGAGGTTGTTGTTCTGCCGCCCCCCCCCCCCCCCCCACACCCCACATTGTGCCCCTCGACTGACTTGGAGAAGCCCGAGCTGATTCGGGAGCGACTGAATCTTCTGCTGCATGCCCATGAGTGCCAGCAGCGCAAGCAGGACTACAGGGAATTGTGGTCGTGCTCCAGGCCCCACTGCCACACCATGAGGAAGGTCCTGAAGCACATGACCCACTGCCAGGCTGGCACGTCCTGCGAGGGTGAGTGCAGGACCGCACTACTGTTACACTATTCTGGGTGGATTCAGGATGGGGGAGGATTCATTTTCCTTTGGCTCACATTCACCTTCGCTCCAGTGCCTGGTCTGTTTCTGTCATTTAACACTTTAACCTCGTCCCCTGCAGTGATGTACTGCGCTTCCTCCCGTCGGATCCTGTCACACTGGGACAATTGCAAATATCCCGACTGCACACAGCACGACTGTCTAATTTGTCTGCTGAAGAAGAGCAAGTACAGGAGCAACAGCGTAAGTCCCCCCCCCCCCCCATCAGCCTCCCCTGTGGTCAGCTGGGACCAGGCCGGCCTGCTCTCTTCCTTGGTTCATGTATTTCTGATAGTTTGACAGGCACATCTATATCTATGCTTTGTGTTTATCATCATTTACCACGCATTTACCAAGTGTGCCTCGTATTTATCCTCGTGACAATGCACCGATGCCTATAACCGGTACTACATGATGATGTTAACAAGCACAATAAACATGACCACAAAATGCATGCGGAGTGGAAATACTCTGCTCTGCTAAAATGTCAAAAGGAGGAAAATAAGTTCATATTAGGGCTGTGTGATGTCTAAAAAATTGCAATATTTCAGTTAAAAAATATCAAGATAAACCTAGTCACTTAACACCCACAACCGCCCTTCACACACACTCTGCTTTCATTTCTATGGGGAAAACTCTAATCCCAACATGACATGAGAGGGGGAGACTCTCCACTGTTACGGGGACATGGCAAAAGTCCCAAGGGCAAGTGCAGCCCACCACTGCCACTGGCTTCTGGGGGGAACGGGGTCAAACTCCCCTGTCTGTGCTGCTGGGCCCCTCCTGCAGCACGTAGAGACAAGGCAAGTATGCTAGGGGTGCATACAGCCCCCTCTACATGGACCCTGGAGAGGAGGAGAGTGAGATGGGGAAGGAGAGGGAAACGGCATCTGCCAGTATATTGAAATGGTCAGTGTGATGTAACGTGAACGCAGTGAACAACGCAGTATTTTTTCACTCAAACTTTTTAAATTGCATAATGTGACGATCATAAAAAGGTGAGTAAACACTGTTTTAAAATGGTATATAAACAGTGTTTACCCTCCACTACACCCCTGACTGTAATACAGACAAAGGCTGATTAAACAAAAGAAATGTTTATTGGTGACGACCAGTTTAAATAATCTGCATAAACACCCTAATACGTGTGTCATCCCAAACCCAAAGTTAAATCTAAACACCTCATTGTGTCCATGTCAGCCTCCGATGCACAGCCTTATGTTTATTTATAGAGCAGACTCAAGCTCTGCAGGGCTATGAATAATTCATGGTATGATAACCGTATATCCCAATATCACAGTTTTGGATATATGAGTTTAATTAACCCAGTCCTGCACTACACCCTCCCTGCCACTCAATAAATAACACAAACTTGTAAGTAAGTAAGTAAGTACAGCTTTATTGTCATCCCAACAATACACAATAGTACAGTATACAGTGGGACAAAATATCGTTCTCCATGATCATAAGTGCAACATAAATCATCAGTCCACAAGACAGATCACAATGAGGGTGAGAGGGGTAATAATTTACACTACACCTATATACATGTATTTAACTAAATGAATATAGAACAGTGAAGACAGTAGACTAGGACTGAATAGAAAGACAGTGCAATGACATGGAGCTTATACGTTAAGTATGAAGACAGTAATAAAGTAAGCAAGTTATATTAAATTAAGGCAAATTGTGCAAGAATGCAATATGTGTGTAAAAGTCCAGGTATGCATAGATGTAAACAATATATTATGCAAAAAATATATTCTGTAAACTTATTTCACTTAATTCTTATTCATTTTTGTAGTTGTATGAAACACATACAGTTTTTTAAGCAGAGTAAGTGTCCATGTTTGACACTTAGTTTGTGTGAATATGAGCCTATGCATTGTTTTAGCACAGGGGTTTCAAAGTACCAGCCTGTGATGTGTTTTTTAATCATCATTAAATCCAGTCCATCGATTGATCAGTCAGTTTCCACAGAAAATTTAAAAAAACACTGGTCAGCAGAGGCCTGGCCTGTTTGAGAGCCTTGTTTTTAGTAGATAACTAGCCTACATTCAGCTCACATTTTGTACTGCAGTGCAACATGATGGACAGTGTTCTCACAGAAGGTTTATAAACTTCAATGTACTATCTGTTTTGACCATTGAGTTTTTTCACACACTATATATTGGCGAGTCATTCTCAACAATAACTCTTATGACTTTTTTTTTCCTTGAATCCAAAATGCGTCCCATAGGTGATTTGAGTATGGATGATAGGGATATGTCCCAGCCAATATTGTGGTAGAGCTGTGTGTTTGGGGGGATGGGGGCTGCGCTATGAAGATTGCAGCAAATTGTCTCAGTTTTAGGAATAAAATCTGAATTAATGTGAATTGAGAACATTAAATGTAACAGATGTTTCATTGTGATAATAGTGTATTTGTGTGTCTCACAGATATTGAGTGATGTCATTTAAACATCAATATAGAACAGCACTAATAATATAACTAGACACATGTTTGACAAAATATGTAAATGTGAAAGGTGTCACATGATATTTTTGCAGGGATCACATGACTATCAGGAAATAGAGGCATCATCACCTGCTGATCACACTGAACCAAACACCGAAGAGGTAAATATGCACTAGTGGCAGCTATACCTGTCTAAATAGAAGAATATGTGTTAATATAATACAATTATATTGTAATTTAACCAGTTTTGGCCTGAGTTTAGGTGGGGATATTCTAGTGTTTTTACGTAAGGAAAGGTAATTTATAAGTGAGGTTTTGTACCTGCATCGTGGGCTTTAGATAAAGTACCCAGCCTATCTCATGGTGACATACTGTACAGACCTTAGATCCTTCAGTCCACACTGGCTTTTACTGACTTGTTACATTTTGTTGCATCACAAACATTCCCTTGTAATACAGCTTCACCTTATGCTGTTCACAGGTTACAGGGAAAGAAGCATTGAAATCTGAAGGATCCTAATCAGAGTTTGCAATTTTTAGATTGTCTACAGTCTCAAGCTTCCAAGTCTGTTGGATAACCAAGCTGGACAGATAATCAATCACCAGATTATCAGTGATCTGTTACAGTTCATTTTATTTGACTTGAAATACTTTTCCAGGTAGCAGATGAACATTTGCTTGTAGGGATTGTTGTGGAAAAATGTGTCTGCAGAGATACACTGGGAAGGACCAGTAACTCAGGATAACCTTCCAGGAACAGGCTTTTGTAAATATGTGTGTTTCATTATCTTGCTGTGTTTACAGTGTTAAAATGTACATTATAGCTATCTGTAACCATTCTGAATAAATCCTCACTGATTTTTATTTGCCTGTGGCTCTGTTATGCTCATTCTGACACTTGATTCCTTTAATTGCTCTGTTCATCTCATTGAATATTGATGGCAGGTCTTCACTCAGAAAATGGAGCACACAAAAAAGGAGGAAGCATGACTTTCTGGGTCCTGCATCATGTTTTTGGGTCTTATGAACTTTATATGATTTCATGTAAAGCTTGAAAGTGATAAATCCAAAAATATTCAGGGTGTTTGTTGTTAGATTAAGTTTAAAAGCATCATAAGGTTTTTGGTGCTGCCACACTCAGTGTATCTGTAAGCCTGTCGGCTCTTGACCTATTAAGTGTCTTCTCTGTAATTGGTGTGATGCTGCCCCATGCCAGCCAGGGGAAAGTTTCCCATACGACGGAGGTTAGAATTGAACATGATACAATGCATCATTAAACTAACGAACATCTGAAGTATGCCTGTTTCCCAAGACTGTTGTACTTTGTTAGCACCACAGTTGTTTGAACCCTGTTGATTTGAACCACTTGTTCAAACTACAGTGGCCCTAGAGGTGCTCGGTCTGACTTTCACAGCATGCAAAACACAAACTTTGTGACAGTTGTGATGATATCACATTATTTATTTATTTTAGTCATACAACAACAACAATAACAATTCAAAAATAGCAGCAGCATCATAATGCATTTTGTGAAATAGGCGTCTGTACCGTATTTTCCGCACTATAACGCGCACTGCATTATAAGGCGCACCGTCAATCAGTGGTCTATTTTCAAACTTTTTCCACATACAAGGCGCACCGGACTTTAAGGCGCTTTAAGCAAAACAAAACAGTCAGATAAGCCAGTCAACGAAAATTTATTTTACATCACGTGTTCACAATGACTGTCAACATTGTTCAAACGTTTATGAGCGTCTTCACTACTCTTTAACACGTAAAAAAACAAGAGTCTTATACCGCTAAATCAAAAGTCAGCCTATTAACAATAACTCAAATTTTGAACACTTATAATACGGTCCTATACCGCTAAATCAAAAGTCAGCGTATTCATAACTCTTGAAATTGTTCATTTATAACACGTGAAGCACTACACAATACACTCACTTTTCAATACTAAAACATTCAAATCGCTTCGAGTTCAGTATGCATAACAAATTAATCCACGTTTAAAGCGCACTGGATTATAAGGCGCACTGTTATTTTTTAAGAAAATCAAAGGCTTTTTAGTGCGCCTTATAGTGCGGAAAATACGGTAATCTGTAATTATGTTTGTTTAGTTTAATGATAAGCACTACTAAAATCCTGATACCTCACTGTTTGTATAGAGCAGCGGTTCCCAAACTAGGGTACGTGTACCCTCTGGGGTACGCAAGAGCTAGGCTGTAGGGGGTACGCGAGGGAGCGGGGGGAATCAGGAATTCGAACAACGAGACAGTCAGTAATTCTCACAACAGCGGAGTCGGTGACCTCCAAAAAAGCCGTAAAACATAAAATACAGTCGTGTTTATGTCATATGTTTTTGTGCTTATTAAATTTAAGTGTTTCCAAAGATTAATCCCACAACAGTAATAAAAAAAATGTCTTGCTTTAACATAAATACTAAAAGAATAGATCGCTTTAATCGCTATTACAGTTGGGTATGGGCACGCGGTCTTATTTAGAAAACATACAAAAAGAGACGCATATAATGTTTAATCATTCGTTCATTTGTATTTGTCCGGTCCAGGAGGTTAATTTTGGGGATCGTTAAAGTGATAGATCACCTATCTTGATAAAGCCTGATTCGGTTCGTTATATATATTACTAAAAAAGTAAATATTAAGTAAGAATGAGAATATGAACAACTATGGGAATTACTTTTACAGTGAAAACAATTGGTATTAATTATATTGTATGTTCTTGAGTAATCGATAAAATCAGTATATGCAAGACATCAATCTGTAATAGTGGAAAATATGTCCAGTTGATATGTCCAGTATGATCTAGGTCTGTGTGGTCAGACCAGGGACGGATTACGGACCGGGCCAGCGGGGCCGCTGCCCAGGGGCGCTTGGGGTGCCAATTCGCCGACTCTCCATAGAGAAATAATGACTTTTGTCGCTCTGGTCTCTTCTGATGTGAATGTACGTGACATCAATAATGACACTCCAAATAATAAATATTTGAATTAATTTGAGAAAGTTGGTGTTAATAACAGTTTTTTTCACATTGGAGAACTTGCAATACGTAAATCATGGGGAGAGACCTATCTTTTCCCATGGTAATAACCAGGCTGCTGAATAGAAATGGGATGATTAGCAAAAGTGCTTTGATTTAGAGCATGAATTGTATGACGTTCAAACTGCATGATCAGTTTGCATTGTTGATTAAAACTGGACAAGTTCTAATATTTTCTGACTTCTGACACTAGTTTGGACCCACAAGTGGCATGATGACGTAGCAACTAGCCTTCCCAGACAATGCTGGGTTTTTTTTTTTTTTTTTTTTTTGAGGGGGGAGGGGGGGGGTGCCCTCGCAAGCGTTTAGCCAGGGGCCCACACAACCCATAATCCATCCCTGGGTCAGACACTGTGCAATAAACAGAATTTTTAGTAACACGGCAAATGTTCACATTGCAGCATGGAAGTACTGTAGGTTCACTGTCACAACGCTGACCCGTGGGGCCCCTAGCCCAAATCAATTTGCAACGCTTATCAACAATGTATTTTCGTTTGTCTATTTTAGAGGGCCTACATTCTTTGATCCTCTGCCTACAAGGGCCCCTGACCCTATAGGGCCTCTGATGGAAACATGGAGGGAGGGCGTTTGGCTGCCAAGGGCCCTTGAATTGTGGTGGTTGTGGTGGTGGTGCTGCTGGTGGTGGTGGTGGGGGGGGGTCGGTGCTTTCAGGGGGCCCCCGGCCCTGCTATAGGAACTTTACAGGGAAATGGGTGCATGGGAGCCTACTTTTAGAAGGCCCTCTTAGGCCCTCCTATTATGGTCCTGGCTTCTGGCTACCAGGGGTTCCTAGGGAGGATGGGGGCTTTGGGGGCTTTTAGAGGGCCCTCTGATTATAAGGGCCCTACTAGGAGGCCCTAGGGAGGAGGGTGTAGTGTACCTTTAGAGGGCCATCTGATTACAAGGGCCCCTACCATGGGGCCCCTGGCTTCTGGGGGGAGGGGAGGGGGGCGTGTTAACAGCCTTACAGAAGGCCCTCTGACTAGGGAGCGGTAGCATGGTGGGATGGAGGCGGTTAACCTGCCCGCTGAGTGGCCCCCAGACCAGTGTAGCAGTGTAAGAGTTTGACCAGTGTAATCACTCCCAGGGCTGTAGTGGAGGCTAAACGCAAGTAAACACGGTTTACCCACCTCTGAAATTTCAGAATTAGAGTTTACCCACTTCTCAATTGATCTAAATGCACATCATAGTATAGTTTATGCACAAAATGTGATCACAGAATTCGTAGTTCACCCACCTCTTATTTTACCACTACACCCCTGATCACTCCGTTCTGTAAGGGGATATGGTACACAGGTGGATTCTGGCATGGTTCAGCTGGACACGGTACACATGTAGTGTGATCACTAACCGTGCCCCAACATGGCTCTCACTGTACGTTCACACCAGGAGAGACCAAAGCGAACACGTCGCCAAGGTCATTGAAGAAGCTTCGTTGTTGAATTTGCTTTATTCACTTTGTTCGCTCATTGGAATGTTTGATTTAGCCTGTTACCGTGGGGCGTTGGTAAATCTATATATTAGAATTGGTTTTCACCGAACCGCGTCATAACTCATTACATACTGTAAGGTTAACTGACTTTTAACTTCTCTTTTTCACTCTGGTCGCCCAGTTCGCTTCACTGGCAGTGAATTTGCTTTGTTCGGCCAATTCGCCAACTCTCCATAGAGAAATAATGACTTTTGTCGCTCTGGTCTCTTCTGATGTGAATGTACGTGACATCAATAATGACACTCCAAATAATACATATTTGAATTAATTTGAGAAAGTTGGTGTTAATAACAGTTTTTTTCACATTGGAGAACTTGCAATACGTAAATCATGGGGAGAGACCTATCTTTTCCCATGGTAATAACCAGGCTGCTGAATAGAAATGGGATGATTAGCAAAAGTGCTTTGATTTAGAGCATGAATTGTATGACATTCAAACTGCATGATCAGTTTGCATTGTTGATTAAAACTGGACAAGTTCTAATATTTTCTGACTTCTGACACTAGTTTGGACCCACAAGTGGCATGAGGACGTAGCAATTAGCCTTCCCAGACAATGCTGGCGTTTTTTTTTTTTGTTTTTTTTTTGAGGGGGGAGGGGGGGGGGTGCCCTCGCAAGCGTTTAGCCAGGGGCCCACACAACCCATAATCCATCCCTGGGTCAGACACTGTGCAATAAACAGAATTTTTAGTAACACGGCAAATGTTCACATTGCAGCATGGAAGTAGGTTCACTGTCACAACGCTGACCGGGGAAGCAGAGGCGAGGAGACCTAGGATCGGGGGAATGCGGGGTTTAATGAGCAAAAGGAACACAGACGAGCGGTAAAGCAGAATTACAATACAATGACAGGACTGGAGAAACAAACGGAAACACGGACTAAATACAATGGACTAATGACAAGTTTGACAACAATCAGGAACAGCTGGTAAACACGGGGAATCCACACAGGGTTAACGAGGGGGCTTGGCACACGGAAGGAGCGGACGATCGGAGCATGACACTCACTGGAGAGCTTTGTCACAGATAACTTAACTGTCTCTAACAGCGTCTAACCGCACATTAAATAAAGTCCTGCGTATTTTTCTATTCTGAAATTCTGCCATGGCATGCACCAGTATGATGCTGGTGCAACTTTCCCAGGACCCTAGTCAAAAATATCTGCCACTATGGTCGCGGAAAACAAGCGCTAACGGAAATATATGAAAAACATGGGAGCGGTAGAAGATTTTGTGAAATTTGACGGGAATGGGATGGTACGGGAATGACATCCCACGGGACTGAACGGGATGGGAATGGGTTTTGAAAATTTGGCGGTTAAATTGGACGGGAACGGAAACCCTCCAACGTGAATGAGATGGGACGGGAACCAAAAACCTTTTCCATGCCCATCCCTACTGTGAAATTCTCCCACCGGATAGCAACAATCTATTACTAAAATATATTAATAAATTCATTTGGTGGTGAGAAATAATCGACTGTTCAGTATTTATTTTTATGCATGCGGTATTGCAATCTATTTATAGACACTAATTAAGAGTCGTTGGTAGCAGGGGGTACGCGGCTAGAAAAAGTTTGGGAACCACTGGTATAGAGTATTTGTGGCTCAGTGAGATTGACAGGTATGCATAACAGCCCATTGTGGTATAATGAAATTTTTTACTTACACAGCCATGGGTTCATATACAAGCATGGAGACTTTGCTCATGTTTTATTTGCTTTCCCCATGTTTTTTCCATTTAATACTGTGTGTATATAAGTGCTGAATGATAAATCATTTCAGCATCCTCATGGTCCTCAGTGGTGCCAACAGTGCATATCTGTAACATGTATTGTTCTCCGATGAGTCCACCTTCACTGTCTTCCACACATCCGGGAGAGTTACTATGTGGAGAAGCCCCAAAGAGGCTTACCCCTGGACTATTGCATACCCAGAGTGCAGTATAGGAGTGGATCAATGATGGTTTTGGTTGCAATATCATGGCATTTCCTAGGCCCACTACTTGTTCTAGGTGGGTACGCCACTGCCCAGAACTAAGGAACCATTCTGAAGGACCATGTTCATCGGGTGGTTCAAACATTGTATGCTGAAGGTGGTGCCATGTATCAGAATGATAATGCATCAATAGACAAAGCAAGACTGGTGACAGAGTGGTCTGATGAACATGAAAGTGAGGTTGAACATCTCCCATGTCCTGCAAACTCACCAGATCTGAATATTATTGAGCTGTTTTGGGGTGTTTTGGAGGAGTGAGTCAGTGTCGGGGAGAGTGATCAGCTCCCCCGGCTGCTGGCCCACAGAGTATGAGACACGCGCTGATTCAGTGTGAGCTACAAAGGTGTGGCCCCTCGACAGAGTTTATTTATACTATAAGGTAAACATACTGATATCAGGTTACATTGTGGGTGTGAACAACATTTTAGAATGGGATGGAACCAATGGGAATGTGGGAGTGGGAACAGGAACAACAGAACGTGCGTCAGAGGTGGCCTCGTCTGCCGCACGTGATAGAAAGTTACTGTTGAGCATTTTCACAGTTGCTACATGGAACAAGTTATGCATCCTTGAGAATACACGTGAGTGATAATATATATACAATTTCAACCCAACAGTCCCTCCTGTTTATCATGAACCGTGTATTCTACATCCGCCATCCACATCTTGCCTAAACATTTTCTGTGGGCGGCATCACTAAACAACGGTGTCATCATGTTCTTCATCAGCGAGGAACTCTTGTTGGCTCAGGTTAGTGTATGCTACAACAAAAGAATTAACAACCATTCTGCTAATTACAGCTTTACAACATGGTATAATGCAAATGGAAAGAATACAAAGAAAAATCAAACATGTGATAACCATTATTACAAGAAATTTGAATAGTCCGAGCCATCCCCCTTGAAATAGCCAATCAAACCAAGATGTGCTAGGGTGAAAGTTCGCGGCCATGACTCTCCGAAGATCTTCAGTTCATGGCTTCAGTCATATTAGGGGAATGGACATTATCTGGAATGTATGTACAACAAGTACAGGTATTGTTCAATAAAACACAAACACCTCCTTGGGCCGCTGTTAACATATCGAGCACCATACGGTTTTGAATCACCATCTGCCTCGTGACATCCAATTGTGCATTTTGTTGCTCATTGATTACAATAGAATTATTAATAAAAAGTCCTAAGCGATACTCAATGGTTTCCAGGCGTAAAGTGTTCTTTGCTACCCCGACCCAGGGGAACAGTGATAAGAAAACCTTCTGGTTTGTGGACCAATGTTTGAACTCTGGGGGCACATCAGTTCCCCACACGCTGTCATGTGGCCGTAGGGCTGGCGTTGTAGAACGTCGTCTGCGAGTGGAACCTGAAACAGAACTGGTTGATACAATAAAGGTATGATCTGAAATGAAGATGGGCGCGCAAATCCCATAACAGTTAGGTGGCAGCACAAAGTAGGCACGACTACCACATAACCAGGCTACACCTTGCACCCAATAGGATCCATTGCTGGGGCCTGACATGTTGACTGGTGCACCTTCACCTGAAACAGCGATTTGGTCACAGTTCGTGGTGTTACCTAAAGGACGTGTACCATACATCTGGTCATAACACATTGTATGGTTAAATGTTCCTGGGTCCTTGTTCATGAAAACAGAGAATGGAGATGAGGAAGTGGATTTAGTGACATTGAAGTCGATCCAGAACAGAAGATTACAAGTGCCAATAATAAGTCCTGGGGCATAGGGATTCGTATCATTTATGGTGATACCAGAATGCTGATATCCAACCCCTCCAAACGAAGATGCACATTTAGCCTGGGATTTATTCATGGGCTTAGCATATATTGTGGGACCTTCCGCATGTATGGGCATATGTGAACATATGTAACAGTTGGAAACATTGGACTTCGTAACTGTGTCGTGTACGTAGCGATACCAGTAATTCTGCATATAGGGATGTGAGTGGTTAGTTGTAAGAGGTCTCAAGTGGGAGCCATCGTGCGTCCACCTGGGGGCGCGGTGAGTGTTATCCGATGCCGACCTCGTCCACAAGAGCACTCCGCCGACTACAGTCAGGGGGACCAGAAGCCATTTCACAAGGAACCGCTTACAGTAAGCCATTCTAAAAGTGAGTGCAGATCAGTTGGTTTCTTCACCGGGTTGAGACGTCGGCACCCTATTGGTTACCGCGCCTTTGTAGCGGACTTCCACTGCTACTCCGTCGGTTGTACTGGCTCCTGTAGGGGTTAATCTCCAGGTTTGAGGTTGTCCTGTAATACAGAAGCAGAATTTACTGGCAGACTACTGGGTCTTTGTAATTCTTGAGTGTGCAGCAGTTTGCTCATCCAATCTGCAAGTGTTGTTTCCCTGTGCACCTTTGTTATGTCACTCATCTCTGTAGCTAGAGGAAAAGGCCTACCATGCACTATTTCGAACAGCGTAAGACCTGCTGGGGTTGGTGTAATTCTCATCCACAATTTTACCAGAGATAAGCATTCTGGCTATGGCCTCCCTGTCTCTTCCACTGTTTTTCTTAGCCTAGTTTTTATGATACCGTTGGTTCTTTCCACTAATCCTGCACTCTGAGGATGGTATGCGCAATGATTCTTTAGTTTAAACCCTAGCGCTTGAGAGCACAGGTCCATTGTTTGATTTACAAAATGGGTACCGTTATCCGATCTGATGGTTTGGGGAATGCCATATGTAGGGAAATAACTGCCTACCAGACAATTTGCCACCGTTATCGCATCACAGTGTTTTACTGGGTATATTTCGACCCACTTCGAGAATGTATCAATTATTACCAAACAGTACTTTTTTCCCTGTGACCATGACAGCTCTATAAAGTCCATGTGAATGATTTGAAACGGGTGTTCTGCTACCGGAAACTGTCCTCTCTTTGGTCTCAGGTTGCCCTGCGAATTATGCTTACAACAGATAAGGCATGATCTACAAAAGTTTTTTGCATAATCAGAAAAATTTATAGTATAGAAATGTTGATGTATTATATGTACCATCCCTCCTGTTGAGACATGGGTATTCCCGTGGCTCACCAATGCCGCTGTTTTGTATACATTTTTTGGAAGTACGGGCTTATCGTCGATGTGGTAGATATCATTAATCTGGATTGCTCCTCTATTGAGCCAGGCTTTTACTTCTGAGAGCGGCACATGTTTTTGAGAATCACATAGTATATCTGCATCAATCAGTAGGAGATCCGTCATTTTCAATGTAGGTTGTTTCTGTGCTGCTGCCTTTGCTGTTGCATCTGCGAAACTATTTCCTACTGTAGTGAAGGTGGTGTCAGTTTGGTGGGCTGTACATTTACATATTGCAATAGCAGAAGGTAGCTGTACAGCGTCTAATAATCGTAATAACAGGTTTGTATGTGCTAGAGAGGTGCCCTGCGATGTTTTAAATCCCCTGTTCTTCCATACTTTGGAGTGATGGTGAACCGCTCCGAACACATATTGGCTATCAGTGTATATTGTCAATGATCTGTCTTTGTGCAATTCACATGCTCTGATGACAGCGTACAATTCTGCTGCTTGGGCTGAACATGTCGGGGGAAGTGCATTAGCTTCAAGTACTTTATCAGTTAAAACTACAGCATAGCCGACCTTATTTCTCCCTGTACTGTCTTTTGACGCCGAACCATCAACAAATACAGTTACTGAGTTGGATAGTGGCGTTTGAGAAATATCATGTCTTGGTTTTGTTTGTTCCTCTACTGTGGCTTTGCATGAGTGTGGTTCACCATCCATAGCTGATGGAAGAAGAGTACTTGGATTTAAAGGGCCGCATCTCTGCAATGTGATATTTGGTTGTGAAAGTAAAAGTGAAACTAGAGTGAGGTGTCTAGCATGTGTCAGGAAGGGAAGTGGTGTCTGTAACAGTATCAATGAAACTGAGTGTGGAACTTTCAAAGTGAGTGGGTGGCATAACACTAATTCTGCTGACATTGTTACAGCTTCCGCTGCTGCTGCACAGGCCTGTAGGCATCGGGGGAAACCTGCTGCAACTGCATCTAAGCGTTTAGAGTAAAATGCCAATGGTCTGTCTTTAGACCCGAAAGGCTGTGTCAATACGGCTTTCATGTAGCCTTGACTCGCGTCAACACACAGGGTGAAGGGCTGTTTGTAGTCTGGCAGAGCCAATGTGGTGTTAGTTTGCAGCATTAGTTTAAGGTTTGTGAATGCTGCTTCCCCTTCTCTGGTCCACTCAATTTTGTCCCTTAGGGCCATGTCTTTCCCGTATATTAGGGATTGTAAAGGTTGGACCAAGGCTGCATAATCTGGAAGCCATGCCCTGCAGTAGTTGCAGAGTCCTAAAAAGGACATCATCTGTTGCTTCGTGTGTGGTTTGGGTGCTTCCTGTATTGCCTTTTTTCTGGATTCTAGTAGTGAACGACCATACTGGGAGAGTCTATGTCCTAGATACACTACTTCAGTCCGGCAATATTGTAATTTCTGTTTTGATGCCTTCCCACTGCGCATAGTGACGTCGGAATGACATCTTTAATATGTCGTTTTTGGACGTCCAATTTTGGTCCACTGAAGGGGTTGTTTTGTAACGCCAGGCGACGTCTTTTTTTGACGTCTAATGAACGTCTAGTATTGACGGCCGTGGGACCTCCATGTATGGGCTATTTATAGTCCAAATGTGGTCGTTGTGGACGTCTTATAATACCAAAAGCAGACTAATTTTAGACATTGTGTATGTCGTGTCTCGACTAAATTCATATATAAATGAACAATTTTACCATGCTTTCAATTAAAACTTAAATTTAAATAATGTATTGCTGCGACGGGCAGATCGCGAGCAGAGAAACACGGAGACTACTCTGCCGGGGAACATCCACTCAACAAATAATCCGTACAAGGTTTACATCAGGCACCCAAAGAGCACCAAACATAATTATATGTAAGAAACACAAAGTTGTCAGACAACGAACTGTAAGACGCATCCACGGTGGGACATTTATGTAAGCTAATTACACACGAGGATCAGACCGGGTACACACAAGACACATGTAAACACATGCGCAACAATAAGGAATTACCTATTAATTAACAATAACAGCAACAACACAACAATGGCTATTTACAACTGCACGCGGGGCATGCTGGGACATGAGCCCCGCCGGTGCTACAGTGTACAGTATACAACAGAACAGTACAGAGCTAAAGTATCATGAAAAGTAAAAAACATAATTTAGCATTAACCTGGTTTAGCAAGCTGGATGTTAATTTGTTCGACTGGGCATCAAGCTGCTGCCAGATTTTGAAATCCTGCGTTCTGCACGTGCACAAAAGTGTCCGCGAGGGACGTGGATAAAACTGTTACAGCTGCTCTGCACTACTCAGTTTTCACATGGTTTTCAGAACGAACATAAAAAACAATGCACGATATAATTTATTGTCATATCAGCGCAAATGCACATAAAATACGTACGCATTGGCATAATAAATCATGTTTGTTTCGAAATAATCATCTGTATTCACATTTATTATGTTGATAACAACAATGTTGATATTTGTAAATAAAACTATATTTCCTGCACCTGTCATAGTCGTCCAAATAACGTCAAAAAAATTACGTTCAAATGTTGAATGTCATATTGACGTGCAAGTTGGGTCATGGATGGACGTTCAAATTGTGGACCTAGTTTGGACGTTGTATAGATGTCCAGAATGGGTCATGGACTGACGGACCTAATATAGACATGATCTGCACGCCTATCCGACGTCCAATGTTTAGTGGGTTATGTCCGGTTTCGTACAGATGCCTTAATACTGTTAGTGTAGCTTCTTTACAGTGTTGTTCTGTGCCTGAGGCTATCACTATGTCGTCCATGTATAGTAACACTTGACTATGGGCTGGTGTGGGACATGTGCTCATTGAGTGTCTGAGGGCCATGGTGTACACATGTGGACTTTCTGAGAACCCTTGTGGGAGTCTGGTATATGTATACTTTTGTCCCCTATAGGTAAAACCAAACAAATGTTGTGACCCTGGATGTAGGGGTACTGAGAAGAACGCATTGCTCAGATCCACTACCGAAAAATATTTTTTTTCTGGTGTCAATGAATTGAGTAGGAGATGGGGGTTTGGGACATCTGGTGCTGCATGTTGCACGATGTCATTGATTAGTCTCAGATCCTGTACCATTCTCCATTTACCCGTATTTGCTTTTTGCACTGGGAAAATAGGGGTATTACACGTGGACTCTGGAGCCCCCCTCAGTATCCCTGATGCTAGCATGTCCTGCACTACTGGGGCTATGCCTTGTTCAGCCTCAGGCTTTAATGGGTACTGTCGTACCACTGGGCGGTGATCTGATCTCAGGGTCACTTTGTAAGGAGGGAACCCTTTAATTAATCCTACATCCGTAGGGGAGTTGGACCACAGTCCCTCAGGGATGTGGCTCAGTTCTGGGTCCTCCGTTGCCTCAGCTGATAATAGATCTTGTCATTCAGGTTCATCTAAATGTGTCACAGGTGTGACTGTAATTCTCCATCCAAGGGGGAACCTCCAAACCCCTGTGCTTCTATCATGTTTCCAATCTGAATTTGGGTCTGGCTGATAAGACGCAGATCTGTGAGAGGCATCTTCCACAAAATACCTGAGATCTTGCCATCTACCCTGGGGTGGCTTTGATAATGACACATGGGGCACCTTTTCCCTAAATAAATTTTGTTGTTTAGGACCCAATAACACTGAGGCTGCAGCGTAGCCAGTTGTGGGATTAACATACAGATACTGCAATGTGACCTGGGCTGGTCCCATAGCGTGAAACTGCCGATCATATCGGTAGTCGGGGCCAGGTGTGGGTTTGTACCACATGGTCACATGAAGGCCATCGTCGGGCATAAATTGGACCTTATCTACTCCCTGCTTTACTCTAGTTTTCCTTAGCAAATCCCGAGCTTGTGGTGTTTGGCCTAGGTCCAGAGACCAGTAATACTGCGGAACTGACGATCCATGGACCACTAGAGCTTGCCTGTCTATTATTGCTTTCATGCCTGTGGTCGTGGCAACAATGCTTATGCCCATCTGGACCATAAGGTCTCTTCCTAGTAAGTTTACTGGGCATGACGGGCTCACCAGAACTTGGACCTCACACTCTGTCCCTGTCTCTTCATCTTTTACCGTTATGGGTGTAGGATCACGCAGGCCCCACAGCCAGTATTTTATGGCCGCTGAGGGAGTGAGTCGGCCATGCCGAGATCTCCCTCCGTACCTCTTTGACCCAGGGCCCCTCTCCAGGAAGCCGAAGCCCGCATTCCAATGTTTATGGCCCTCAAACGGAGGACCCAGATAGTGGAAAGGGGGGGAGATCCTGCATCTCTCTGGAGTGGGACAAAGCTAAAATCATATGCCATCTATTGTGTATTTGATTGTGTGTTATCCTCACTATTATTTGGCTTCATTACTGTAAACTTGGTGGATGGTATGTGTCAGTCACCATTGTCTTCTATTCCTCTTATGAATGTCCCGTTGTATCTTTGCCACTTGGACAATTATATACATATATATATATATATTAATATGCACAGATAAGTAAACACTGGGGTTATCCAACCACGTGCTCACACCTCTCTCAGAGAATAGGGGAAATGAGTTTAAGTGGTGTAACCAAGTAGGTAGAAATGTTTGAGCACATAGTTATTTAGTTAATAGAACTAAGGAAGGCCCCCACCCCTCACCAAAAGGGGGGGGGAAGGGGTAGAAATGCGGTTGCTTATCTATGCCTTACAATCGTAAATCAGAGATTCGCGCTCTTTTCCTGCCTCCCTTTGTCTGAAAGAGACTATGCAATGTATGTGAAAACTTGTGTACTGAACCCCTTTTTAATAGCCGATTTGCTACATTTTATAATTTGGCAACGTATAATCAACCCTGTTCTTTTACTGAAGTAAAGAAAGTTACCCAAGCCATCCTTAATTAGGACATACTGTATGCAATAGGGTACAGCTTCAGTAAAATATACCTGAACTTGTCACAGCTGTGAGATATGCCACCTAGCCATGTATTCTGTACATTGATGGCAATAATAAGCATGCACCTCATAAGAGGAATTATAAATTAATCAATGAAAATTAGCAAAGGTTTGGATCAAAGGTGGAATATCATGTTTGGTATCAATGTCATCCTAAATTATGTCCGAATATGAATCCGGGGACGGATTATTACACAATTGAACCTATCCAAAGCTAAATTACTTAATTAAAATCAGCACAAAAGTTGGCCAAAGACCACCATAAATCTATGGGGACATTCGGGGAGCCTGCAACCGGCCCCTCGGATCCAGGTACCAATTCTCATTGGGTATGAGTTGGACCCTGGGTCATGAATATTCATGGAACCCATGGGGCATAAAAACCTCACACCCAGAGAATCGAAAGGAGGAGGAGGAGGAAAAGTCATCGAAAAAGAAGTCATCGAAAAAGGAGAAGAAAACGTAAAGCCTCCAATCCAAGACTGCGGGAGAAACTACGCGCGGAGAAGATTAAATCTACCATCGAAACTACGAAGCCTCTCCGCCGCGAGTTTCAACAAAAGATAAAGCTGATCCCCGCTGCAATCACGTAAACTCACCGTCAACTCTCTCATAGGCAACTAGTACCGGCTGATTTACACTGAAATCTGGGTTGCCTGTTTAGATCCTAGGCTTGCCGTTGCAGAACAGTATTTTAATCAAAGCTGATCACTGTTTCCTACTGTAAATCCATTTTCCGTAATTTCGTTATTGTGTTTGTATGTATTATGTTATGTTTAATGTTTGTCCTGTTTTAGTGTAGTATTAGAATAAACGCATGCTGTTCACATTTTAAATCTCCCTCTCTGTGCTTACAATAAGTCACTTTATTGGTCTGAATCCCGTTACTGAGCTTTGAAGTCCCACTCGCGTCCTCAAGTATCGCGAGACTCTCTCTTTGGCCAAGAGCTGAGTCGCTAGGTTACAGAGAGAAGCTAACCCGGTGGACGGGCAGCTATCTTAGACTGAGTAGTGATACCAACGAATGAATTCCATTCACATTCTGGACTTAAATCATCCAGATCTTTACCAAGTGGGACTAATATAAAGACTGTGATATCGGAACAACAACTCAAACCTAATATTCCCTATTTAATTGTGTATGAATTAATCATTAATTAATTCATAATCAATTCCCCTGAACATTGGTGGGAAACCATCCCCATTTGAGCTGTTCAATTCCTACATAATTGGTGGAGAATTGCGGGTACCGATTTAAACTTATTGTGAGCACAAAATTTAAACTTTTACAAGCAGACAGTCGAATAGGCATTACTGTTAACGGATTGCATTGGTTGACGATTGAGCGAACCGCAGTCAAAGGCATCAGAACGGAACTACGCGGGTTCCCTACTGTGCCTCACTAGTAATAGATTGTTTAAATTTTGCGTTTTATTTAAGCATTTTATTTTAGGTTTCGTTTTCTTAACTGCAGTAAACGCTTATCCTATATCTGACGAGATTCTCAGGTATAGTGCGTTGTTTCCAGGATAGATTCGGACGAGGTTCTCCGTCTCTAACATCCTGCCAGAGATCTCTAAATTAGCCAACAGGAATTCCCGTTACGAGTTCTAACCTGAATTCTGTTGTGCTAAGACTCCCTGAGTTAAGACCGATAGCGTAGCTAACTATCCTCTTACTCACACGTTTGTGCCTGCTTTAGAGAAGAGCAAGCTTAACGCCACCACGGGCAAATAGCCGGAGGGTGTGTGTGTTATTTAACGGGAGTCTGGTGCAGAAAACCCGCCGTGGTATAAGCACCATTCGCGACGCGAAGCGACAGCACACTCGCTGCTTGGATCCGTCGCCAAAAGGCAAGCGCCGCCTTGCTGTCGTAGTAAGGTTCAGAGGTCTTAAGCCGCGCACCGCGCAGACCATAATGTGCTTGCATTAAAGGTCGATTTTCTAGCATTGGCAAACCAGCATTGTCTAGCGATCGCCTCGATTACGAGTGCTGTCCACGAACGCCACCGTAATCACATCTGGGTCGGATAAGGCCGCAGGCCTGCCCCGACGCCACTGCAGGGGTCACAAACGCCTCCCACCGAGGGAGTAAAACCCCATAGAGCCTCTAGTGGGCCGGCCTGGAAGTACCACGCCATTTTGGATTGCGCCTCTAGGCGTCAACCATAGAAGTACAACGCCATTTTGGATCGCGCCTCTAGGGGTCAACCATAGGAGTGCTACGCCATTTAAATTGCGCCTCTAGTGGTCAGCTCCGAAAACACTGAATTGGATCCAAAGGCATTGTACTCTGAGCAGAGGTCAACCATAGGACTACTTTTATGTAACTTGGTGGCATCTAATTAGTTAATTGTTACACAATCAACTTGTGTTTATGATAAATTAATTAGAATCTCATTTGATTTAATTTTACTTTTACTTTCCCTGTTTCATTTTAATTTGGGCTTTTCACATTTTATGATTTTAATTGCTCCCTTCCCCCACACAAGGACTTATGCAAGGGTTTGAATTAAATACATAAAATCAATAATAATAAATCAGTTACTTGCCCTACCACCTCAGGCAGCGGTTGGGGTTCTGAGTGTGATCAGTCAAGCTTTTCCGGTACTGGGTGTTTACCATCCGCTCTAATTGGTGGAGCTTGTCCGAGTTGCTGCTGTCACTGCTTGCGATCTTACAGTTTGTCAGAACTGAAAGGGAAGTTCTCAGCAATTGGACGCCCAAAGCGCGCCAGCTGGGCTGCACCCACTGACTCATTAAGGGCAAGGTTGGCAGGTATCTCGGGAGGTCATTACAAGTTTGAGCAGGACCTCGTCTAGGGCAAAGTTCAGGAGAACAGCCCTAGCTTGGACTCTCAATCGGTTGGGTGACACCCGAGTGCCGTTGCGCCGTCTCTTGTTCGAGTCAGGGCCAGGCAGTGCGCCCAATAAGCTGAGCCCCACCTGGGTTGTCTCAGTTGTGCGTACAGAACACGCCCTTTCCAAGTTGACATTGCTGGGGATCGGGGGAGTGGGAGCCGGGCTCGGGCCTGCTTGGCTAAGATTGAGCTGTGGGACGTGCCTGGTCCGGGAGAGACACCTGACAGCATTCAAACCCCTCCACTCCAGTAAATAGCTTAACACCGCGACACACCGCATAAAGGCAAGCAGAACAGAACCTGCCAATTTTCCCTCTTCTGGTTAGATCTGATCTGCAACAGCAAGCCAGGTTTTGAACGCGGTCCCACTGCTATTGCTGCTGGAAATTCTCCTTGTTCCTCCAACTTCCCTTCTTTCTCTTGACAGCTCATCAGTAGTCACACACACGGCCGGTGGTGTGACTCCCTCCAGACTTAGCTGTCGTTTCTTCTTCCTACCACAGACGCTCACAGGGAACAACTTTTCTTCATTTATTTTGTCTGGGTAACCAGTTCGTGGTTCAATACACCCGCCCTGTTACCCATTGACGGGCCCTAGTCCTATTTGTTTTCTTTTCCTTTCTTTGATTTGTCACCTCAGTTTCAGGTAGCAGGCCACCCGCCTAGCCCATACCCGTCTGAGAGCAACAGACCTCTAGTGTCACCCTTCAGTTAAACAAGTCACTATGGCCCACAGAGAAAGCCCCCTGGACCAATGGAAAGCCTTAGGCACCTGGCTGGACGTCATGACTGGTGATTTCCTGCCCGGTCACACGGAGCTCATACAGGGAAAAGGCATGGACCAAATTGATGAGGACATTGCTGAACTCATGGCCACGCCCCCTACTCAGAAGCCCGGGAGCAAAGAGCTAACCAAAGTACTCGGCTCCCTAGCACACAAGCTTCTAGCCAGGCTGATGATGGGTGAAGAAGAAACCTCCCGCCTCCAGGAACAGGTGCAAATCCTCAAGCAACGGGATGGAGACACCCGAAGACTACTGGCCGAGAGTCATCAAGATGCTATCCAAGCACAAGATCGCATCGAGAAGTTGGAGCAAGAACTCCAGCAAAAGAGGACCCCATCCCCAGAGGGGGAGGAGACCATAGAAGATGACACACATAAACTCAATGAAGAGCTTCAACAAGCTCTGGAAGAGCTCCGAGTTCAGGCTGATCAACGAG
The DNA here is from genome assembly GCF_048594095.1 of Paramormyrops kingsleyae. NCBI lineage: Eukaryota > Metazoa > Chordata > Actinopteri > Osteoglossiformes > Mormyridae > Paramormyrops > Paramormyrops kingsleyae. The sequence goes on along the minus strand of NC_132808.1, from coordinate 11,541,649 downwards.
AACAGAAAGCCAAAGCCACCCGAGAGGACCTCACGGCCAAACTCAACCAGGTTGAAACCCTGTTGGATAGAGCCCACAAAGAGCTCCAGGAAAGGAACAACCGAATCCAATCCCTGGAGGACCATCGGGGAGAAGCCCAAAGGCAAGTCCGCGAGCTCAGGCACCAGGTGACGGACCTCCGAGGACAGCTCAGTGACGCTAAGAGGAAGCACCAGGCTGATGCTACGGAACTTGACCAGTTGAGCCAAGAACTCGAATGGGCGCGCGCAACGAAGGCAGAGTATGAAACGCCGTACAACCCAGCAAGAGCACCAGGGTCCCCTCCTGCCACACTACCGCCCCCAAGGCAGTCGTATCCGGCTCCCATAACTACTCACAGGGGGGAATCTCCACCCCACCTATCCAGCAACTTCAAGGAACCAAGCGCCTGGAGGGCCCATTTCAAGGGAGACTCCCCAGACGGCACGAGCCTACCAAGACCAGTCCCTCACTACTACAGACTCACCACCAAAGAGCTGGATAAGGTAGCCCGGAACGTGAACAAGTTCACCCCTGACCCTACGGGCGGCCACGACATACATGCCTACTTACAAGATGTTGACTTCCACCTCCAAAGGCTGGACAATGTGACCCATGAAGATAGACTCTACCTCATCAGGATCACCTCCAGCCTAGAGGTCCGCAGCTTCTTGGATCGACAGCCAGATCAAGTCAAGATGGACCCCAAGCTGCTACATGAAGCACTGACTCGAGAATTCTCTGATCCAGAGTCAGAACAAGGTCTTACTACGGCACTCGACGTCAGACAGAGTAGACAGGAAACGTCCCAAGTCTACTACAACCGCTTACGGCGAGCCTACTTCGGGTCCAAAAATGAGCCAGGCATGGAAGAAGATGTAAACTTCAAGATTCTCTTCCTCCGGAATCTCCATCCCACCGTGAATCATCACATCGGGCTCATGGCGTGCCCCCACACCATGACCAGCCAGCGGCTGCGAGACTTGGCAATCAAGGCCTATAACAAGCAACGAGCAGCAACAACAGAGAAACCACCCAAGCCTACCACAGTGCTGAACCTGGTGACGCAAGACCACAGCCTACCCTTAGAAGGTGGCCACTCTCAACCCCCTGCTCCAACCCGTAACCATGGTTGGAAGGCCACGGGCCCCAGAGAGCGATACCCCAGCTCACGCCCTCAGCAGGCAAAGTCCCAGCCAGGTCAGTGGGAGAAACGACGCCACCTTAACAAGGGCAAGCCACAAGCACGGGATTCGTGGAACAAGACGGAAGACCGGCGTCCTAACTCCGGCTCTCCCCCGAGACCGCGAAGAACCCTACCACGGAACCAGTCCGATGGAACAAGGGATTTGGAACGGGATGCAAAGCCGGAACCATCCAAGAAAGAGGAGGAGTCCGCCCTGCTTCAAATGCTGCGCGACTTCTTCGAACAGAATCCTCCCAAGAGTCCCAGGAATTTTCGAGAGAAAGATCTCAAGTGACTAGGACGAGAGGGCCAGCCGTCACCTGAACCCGCACCTGAACATACCCGTGAATTGCCTTGGCCTTCAACCCCAGGCAACATTCGAACCCCACCGGTCATTCCTATCATAACCAGGGAAGAAGCCCTGCCTCCAATAGGAAAACCTGCGGACTCACACCTCATTGTCACAGTTGATGTTGCTGCCCCCACCACAGAACCCGACCAGGGAGATGAGCCCTCGCCTGTGCCTGACAGCGTTGTTCTTGTGGTGTGTCGTGATTCGGAACACCAACCCGACGATGGCAACACCTCGCCAATCTCCGTCCAGGCCCCTGCACCGCGATTCCTGGGGGACTTGGTGGAAAGGGGGGTTGCCAAGAAGCTGTATCTATCCCTCACCCTAGAGGATGTGATCACCTTGGAGGCCCTCATCGACACGGCAGCAGACATCACGCTCATGTCTACCAGCCTCTTCCTACAGGTGCAACACCTAGCGGCTTGGGAGAACAAAACCCTCCAGCCCAAGAAGTGCTCCCTGGACGTGCAGGCTTATTCACCAATAGGCACCAGGATCGAACACGTGATGCCACTCAACTTGTCCATTGGCCCAATGAACGTGATGCACCCCATATACATTTCCCAACTCGAATCCATCCCTCTCCTCATTGGAAAAGACCTCCTGAACCGGTTTGAGCCACTGCTGGACCTGCAGCGCTTAAAAATCTGGGCTCAGGTCCGAGAACCACTGCCCTTACCGGCATCCAACACCGTCATAGGGGAATGCCAAACCTTGGCTGTCTCCCCAGACTTCACTCCGCACCAAGGAGAAGACTCCCCTCCAGATCAGCATCTCAACGCAGGAGACCCATACCAGCGACATGACTCCTTCCTGTGCAGCCTGGATCCTACGCCGGGACCCTATCGTCCCAAGGTCAGGGACGGCATTCGGCTCCAAGGCATGGAAGTCATGGACGTGGTGATGACTTTGGGGGTGGAAAAATCCGCTATTAGCCAGAAACTGTACGAGGAACTAAGGCAAAGAGACGTTCCCGTGCCACATGCCAGTAAAGCCTCGAGGTTCCCGCTGAGCACGGACCCGGAGTCCACTGTCTCAGCCACAGGCATCTGTGCCCTGGACCTCATCTGGAACCAGCGAGGCATTACTTCACGATCATCCCAAGTCTTCCACACTCGGTCCACATTGGTGCGGATCTACTGGTCAGAATGGCCATCCAAGTGGACACAATCAACAACGTCCTTTGGACCTCCCTACGGGGACAAATGCACCAATCCGAGGTGAACCTTGACAACCTCTGTTCAGGACAGACCATTCCGGAAGCATGCGCAATGGTCACCGAACGAACTGTGACACTCCCCGCATACAGGAAAGGCATCTCGATGCGCCTGAACATGCAGAAAGGCCAAACGCTAGACCACTCCATGGCCTTTTTCCAGCCGTCCGCCCAAGCAACGGAATTGGGACTCACCCTGGAGGCCATGCCGCTCCTGGAGGTAACAGGTCGGACAGTGTATGTGCTCGTCAATAACTGCACGGCAGCCGACATCACTGTACCCAGGGCAACCAGGGTAGGATGGCTCATCAGCCAACAGTTCCATGATTTTGACCTGGCACTCCCGGTGATTGGTCAGATCCCCACTAACTTGCTGACAGCCCAGCTGGACAGAGATCGGCTGTTCACAGCACCGACCGGCGCCATCGCCATTACTTCCACCGTACCGGTGACGAAGGAGGCGGTATGTAGAGTTGAACTCACAGATGAGCAACATCTCACAATTTGTGCCATAACCACAGACTCAGAAGCGGTCAAACCCCCAAATCAGTCGATGCCGAAGTCCACAGAGGAAATCAGTGAACCCTACACTGGATTTGAGGCGGAAGTACGGCAAATCCTCAAAGACGCCGACGCTATTGACTGTGATGAAGATCGCCAAAAGCTTCGTCAAGTCATCTATAAGTATAAGGACTCCTTCGCCAAAGATTCTCTGGACTGTGGACTCACGGACATTCACATGGTCCGCATCCCCACTCGACCAGGGGCCCCGCCAACATTCGTGAAGCAGTACAAGATACCCATCGCTTCATACGAGCCTGTGCAGGACATCGTCGATGCCATGTTGGAAAAGGGGGTCATCCGACCATGCAACAGCACATACTCAGCCCCCATCTGGCCAGTTCTCAAACCGAATGGGAAATGGCGCCCCACCATCGACTACAGGAAACTGAACCAGCAAGTGCCTCTGTCCCGTTGGCCCATGACACAGCTGGAACAAGACCTCCCCAGAGTCGGGGGTGCCAGAATCTTCTCCACTATGGATGTGGCCTCAGGATTCTGGACCATCCCAGTGCACCCTGAAGACCAACATAAGTTGGCATTCACCTTTGCCAACAGACAATACACCTTCACCAGGTGCCCCTTTGGTTATGCCAACTCACCGGCTGAGTTCAACATTTTCCTGAACAAGGCACTGCCTGACGCAAGAGCTCGAGGAAACCTTGTCTATGTGGATGACATTCTGGTCCGAAGCACCACAATGGACGCTCATCTGCTTGAACTTGACCATGTTTTAGGACAACTGGCTACAGCAGGTGCTAAAATTGCCCTCCACAAAGGCCAGTGGTGCAAAACCAAGGTCAATTATGTTGGCCTGTTGGTGGGCCCAAACGGTGTTGAGCCCCAGTCCAGCCGCACCCAGGCCATCCAGAACATCAAGGCGCCCTCTAACCTGTCAGAATTGCGCAGTTTCCTAGGGGTGTGCAACTACTCCAGACAGTTTATCGAAAACTACGCGGACGTTGCCAGACCACTGACCACCCTTCTGAAGAAGGATATCCCATTTCAGTGGACCACAGAACAAGAAGAGGCCATGACAGAACTGAAACGGCTTTTGTGCTCAGCACCCTGCCTGGCTTACCCAAACCCGGACAAGGAGTTCCACTTGGAAGCAGGCTTCTCGAAGGACTGTCTGAGCGCAGGGTTGTATCAAGTCTATGACCAAGACAGGCGTGTAGTTGCCTATGCCAGCAAAACCCTTCTGGCACCAGAACGCAAGTATTCCGATTGTGAAAAGGCACTACTCTGCACCGTTTGGGCAATGACGCATTTCTCCAACTACATTGGGGGACAGAAGACCATCATTGAAACTAACCATCAACCTGTCACGTTCCTCAACAGCCAGCGCATCAGAGATGGGGTGGTCACTAATTCACGCATAGCCACCTGGCTGATGACACTCCAGGGCCGTGACATCGACATCCGGTATGCCCAAACCCAAAAGCTACCCCTTGGGACAGGACTAGCTAGCTGCCAAAACTGCTCTCAGGATGAACCATCAGCAATCAGTGTCCCTGACCCACAGACGGTGATGGAGCCATCTCACCATCACTACTTTGATGAGAACGTCTGTAAGGACATGGCCACCGTTTATGTGGACGGGTGTGCTTTCAACCATCAAGGAAACCTGAAAGCCGGGGCAGGTCTCACATGGCTCCGAGACGATCCACTCCCACCACAACAGTTCAAGCTGGGCCCCCGCACGTCACAGTATGCGGAACTAGCAGCAATTTTGATTGCCTTGGAATTGGCTGCCAAACAGGGCATAAAGGATTTGCTGATCTGCACGGACTCCAACTATGCACGACTCAGCTTCCTATGCCATCTCCCTCACTGGCAGCAGAATGGCTTCAAGACATCAGGTAACAAGCCAGTCAAACACCAGGAACTGCTGCAGACGTGTGACGCACTGATAACGTCGCACGACATGCACATTTATTGGAAAAAGGTCCGTGGTCACTCCAGACTCCCAGGCCTGGACAAGACCTACAATGACCAAACAGATGCGCTCGCCAAAGCTGGAGCGTTGAACGGAGACCCGTGGGAGTTTCAAGCCCCCCCACCCAACCCTGCTGTGCATGCCATCACTCGCCGCCAGCATCTTCCTTCCTGGACCTCGGCCCTCAGCTTACTGACTCAGACGTTGTCTCCCTCCAATCTGCTGATGCTGTGCTCAGCAAGATCTCCGATCACCTCCGCGACCCCGCCACCAACCCGATTTCGGCCACGGATCTCGACGCCTCCACAGATCTCCGCGTCCTCATCCAACTCCTCGCCTTTCTGCGTCTGGTCAAGGGCGTACTTCTCTACGTCCCCAAGGATCACACTTCGCCAAGGCTCGTGGTCCCTCGGGACCAAAGGGGGGTGATGCTACTCTACGCCCATGACGCACCCTGCGCGGGACACCGCAATGCCAAAGCAACCTATCAAGCCCTCAGTCAGGTAGCTTACTGGCCTAACATGCGGCAGGACGTGACAGAATACGTGAAAGGGTGTCTGGTTTGCTGCCAATTTCAGCCAGCAAACCCAAACCACAAGGCCCCTCTACAGCGCCGAGGAATCAACTTCCCGTGGTCAGATCTGCAGATCGACTGGGTAGGACCCCTGACGAGATCGACCCGGGGAAACAAGTATTTCCTGACTGTCACCTGCCAGTTCACCAAGTGGGTAGAATGCCTACCAGCACCCAATGACACAGCCCAGACAACGGCATACCTGCTCATGAACCATGTGTTCTCCAGATTTGGCCTCCCGCTGAAGGTCAACTCAGACCGAGGCACCCATTTCACTGCCGAAGTGATGAAGGACATCTGGAAACTTCTGGGCATCAAAGCACAGTTCCATATCAGCCACCACCCTATGGCATCCGGCCAAGTAGAACGGACCAACAGAACCGTAGTCGGTATGCTCAAGAAATACGTGGCATCAAATCAGAAGGACTGGGATGTAAAGCTACCGCTGGTACTCATGGCCATCAGGGCCACACCCCACAAGTCCACGGGAGTGTCACCCTTCGAACTAATGACAGGACGACAAATGACACTCCCTCTCCACCTCCTCTACCAAACAGGTGACCACAGCCTTGTCACAGCCTACACCACGCAGCAGTATCTGGACAGTCTGCACAAGCACCTAAGAGCTTCCTTCGCATTCGCCCAGCAGGAGTTGCAGAAGGCAACAGAAGGCAGGAAAGCCTACTATGACCAGAAAACCTCACAGGAAGAACTCCAAGTGGGGGACAAAGTCTGGTACTACAACTTCGTGCAGCCGAGCAGTCGGAATTCCACACAACGACTCTCCAGGAAACTCCTGCCACGCTGGTCAGGACCGCATGAAATCGTGGACAAACTGTCCCCTGTAGCTTACCGTATTAAAATGAGCCGGGGCACTCCAGAAACATGCCTCAAGTGGGTTCACCGAAACCAAATCAGGCAACACCGAACCCAAGGAAGGCTGGGAACACCCACTGACCATTCCCAAGTGGACCGTGGTCAGGATCAAGCCAGCCTTTCCAAATAAATCAAAGCCAACCTTCAACCTTAAATATGTCCCCAAACTCAAAGGGACAAGGAAACTCAGATGAGTAGACTAAGGTGGTGAGCCTGACTACTGGTATCTGAGTGACATTAAGTTTTCTTTTTAACTGTTTATTTCATTTGGTTGTTGTTTTTGGTAAGGACCTGGGGTGGCTCACGCGTGCCCGGGAAATTACTGAGGAGGATACGGTTATGCATTTTTATTTGTCCCGTTTATTTGATTTCAGTCGTTCCCTGGCTGAGTGTTAGGGTTTTCAAACTCCCTCTGCACCGGTGTGCACAATCCTCTCACTATCCTACCCTCTTTCACTACTCCTTAACCCTACTCCACAAGCTCAACCTCCCGAGGCTCTGACCTAGCTCAGTGCCCCTCATAACGCGATTGTTCATTGTCTGCCCCCTGCCACTAGGAGGATGCTGACCCTGCTCCTGACGTTACTCTGGATGGGAAGAGCAAGGACCCAGTCTGAGACGGTTGTTCCTGGGCCTCCATCAGGCATCGTTTTGAGGGAACAACCGGGCCTATTGATTACCAACTGCCGTACCCACACGCAGAGGGTATTCGTCCGTCTCGACCCCTACGAGGTCTACCGAACCCATTACCCCAATGAAAAGCCCCAGGCTAGTTAGGCGGGTATCCAGTGGACTCAGGACGCCCTTCACCATGCTGCTGCGGACACTACCTATATGTTGCAGCAGTTACAAAAGATGACTGTGACCCAAGCCGAATTAAGCGGTTCCAATCCCCGCCCAAAGAGGTTCCTGGGGGCGCTGCTAGGGGCTGCCGCAGCTGTAGGCACCCTTTTTAATATTGGGTTTACCACAGTCAATGCCATAAATTTAGCCACCGTACGGCGTCACGTCAGCGAATTGCAGGACGAAATTCCAAAACCGAACCTCCAACTGAACAGGTTGGAGATCTCCTCAAGGTAACTCCTCTGCCCCCCCGCAGGGATACTACCAATAGCGGGGACCCTTAGGCAACGCTCGAGAGCCGCAATCCCTGACCGCCATAAACCGGTGTTGTCCCCACTCACTCATGTCTCCAAAGCCTGATGCCAACGGTCGACTCCCTTCTACCATACTACCCAGGTTGTCAAAAGGATGGGAAGTTTCTGTGTCGTGTCTTGTGATGGTGATCCCTTTTAGCTCTTTGTCGCCTGAATGATGGCAGTGCCATAATCAGCCGAAAGGGGGGATATGTAGGATCACGCAGGCCCCACAGGCAGTATTTTATGGCCGCTGAGGGAGTGAGTCGGCCATGCCGAGATCTCCCTCCGTACCTCTTTGACCCAGGGCCCCTCTCCAGGAAGCCGAAGCCCGCATTCCAATGTTTATGGCCCTCAAACGGAGGACCCAGATAGTGGAAAGGGGGGGAGATCCTGCATCTCTCTGGAGTGGGACAAAGCTAAAATCATATGCCATCTATTGTGTATTTGATTGTGTGTTATCCTCACTATTATTTGGCTTCATTACTGTAAACTTGGTGGATGGTATGTGTCAGTCACCATTGTCTTCTATTCCTCTTATGAATGTCCCGTTGTATCTTTGCCACTTGGACAATTATATACATATATATATATATTAATATGCACAGATAAGTAAACACTGGGGTTATCCAACCACGTGCTCACACCTCTCTCAGAGAATAGGGGAAATGAGTTTAAGTGGTGTAACCAAGTAGGTAGAAATGTTTGAGCACATAGTTATTTAGTTAATAGAACTAAGGAAGGCCCCCACCCCTCACCAAAAGGGGGGGGGAAGGGGTAGAAATGCGGTTGCTTATCTATGCCTTACAATCGTAAATCAGAGATTCGCGCTCTTTTCCTGCCTCCCTTTGTCTGAAAGAGACTATGCAATGTATGTGAAAACTTGTGTACTGAACCCCTTTTTAATAGCCGATTTGCTACATTTTATAATTTGGCAACGTATAATCAACCCTGTTCTTTTACTGAAGTAAAGAAAGTTACCCAAGCCATCCTTAATTAGGACATACTGTATGCAATAGGGTACAGCTTCAGTAAAATATACCTGAACTTGTCACAGCTGTGAGATATGCCACCTAGCCATGTATTCTGCACATTGATGGCAATAATAAGCATGCACCTCATAAGAGGAATTATAAATTAATCAATGAAAATTAGCAAAGGTTTGGATCAAAGGTGGAATATCATGTTTGGTATCAATGTCATCCTAAATTATGTCCGAATATGAATCCGGGGACGGATTATTACACAATTGAACCTATCCAAAGCTAAATTACTTAATTATAATCAGCACAAAAGTTGGCCAAAGACCACCATAAATCTATGGGGACATTCGGGGAGCCTGCAACCGGCCCCTCGGATCCAGGTACCAATTCTCATTGGGTATGAGTTGGACCCTGGGTCATGAATATTCATGGAACCCATGGGGCATAAAAACCTCACACCCAGAGAATCGAAAGGAGGAGGAGGAGGAAAAGTCATCGAAAAAGAAGTCATCGAAAAAGGAGAAGAAAACGTAAAGCCTCCAATCCAAGACTGCGGGAGAAACTACGCGCGGAGAAGATTAAATCTACCATCGAAACTACGAAGCCTCTCCGCCGCGAGTTTCAACAAAAGATAAAGCTGATCCCCGCTGCAATCACGTAAACTCACCGTCAACTCTCTCATAGGCAACTAGTACCGGCTGATTTACACTGAAATCTGGGTTGCCTGTTTAGATCCTAGGCTTGCCGTTGCAGAACAGTATTTTAATCAAAGCTGATCACTGTTTCCTACTGTAAATCCATTTTCCGTAATTTCGTTATTGTGTTTGTATGTATTATGTTATGTTTAATGTTTGTCCTGTTTTAGTGTAGTATTAGAATAAACGCATGCTGTTCACATTTTAAATCTCCCTCTCTGTGCTTACAATAAGTCACTTTATTGGTCTGAATCCCGTTACTGAGCTTTGAAGTCCCACTCGCGTCCTCAAGTATCGCGAGACTCTCTCTTTGGCCAAGAGCTGAGTCGCTAGGTTACAGAGAGAAGCTAACCCGGTGGACGGGCAGCTATCTTAGACTGAGTAGTGATACCAACGAATGAATTCCATTCACATTCTGGACTTAAATCATCCAGATCTTTACCAAGTGGGACTAATATAAAGACTGTGATATCGGAACAACAACTCAAACCTAATATTCCCTATTTAATTGTGTATGAATTAATCATTAATTAATTCATAATCAATTCCCCTGAACATTGGTGGGAAACCATCCCCATTTGAGCTGTTCAATTCCTACATGGGATTAGTTAATTGATGGGTCTCAGATTGCCCTCCGGCCGTTCTCACATATACTGTTGAAGTAGAGAATGTTGCTTTGGGCGGAGTTGTAGTTAATACTGTTCTACAGGCTCCCGTGTCACATAAACAATCATATGTCTTTCCATTTATAATAAACCGCCGTCGAGGCAGTTCTGCAGGCTGTTTAAGCGCTATCAGCTGGCTCACCGCTTGAAGGTCAACCTCCTCCCTATCTAGTGGGGGCCCTAGCGGGGGTGGGGGAAGTGGTGCCTGCGGTTTCTCAGCTTGGCGTCACTGATCATTTTCTGTCGAGTTTGGGTTATTTACGCGTTTAGTTCTACACTGCTTAGCTATATGACCTGGTTTTCCACAATTCCAGCATTTGTTATCATACTGAGGCGAGTTTTCTGGCCTACCACCTCTTCCTCGACCTCGACCTCTACCTCCTCGGCCTCTGTAACTTCCCCTGCTCTGGGGGCCTGAATAGACTACTGCGATTGTATCGCCAGAGGCTGCGAAGGTCGCTTCTCCCTTTTGTTTTTGTGCATGCTGGGCGTACTCTATAGCTTGCTGCACTGAGCCTGTATTCTGATGGACCCAATGTATATCTATATACCGTTTAAGTTCAGGGTTTAGGCCGGCAAGGAATGCCCTTTTTAATTGTTGTTGGTATACTCCGGCCTCATCACTATCTGGGGGAATGCCTGAATTACTTCTGAAAACTGGTCTCAATCTGTCTAGGAAGTCTTCTGGCTCTTCCCCTTCTTTCTGTCTGCATTGTGAGATTTTACCGTAATCTGCTCTCCTTGAAAATCTTTCTCTGACTCTTTCTTCTAGCTGCCTTAGGCTGTGTCTCAGGGCGGATGAATCATGCGGGAGGGGTGTTCCGTCGTACGCATGCCCTGTGAAATCTCCTGCAACTCTGCCCCATTTGTGATTAAACAGTTGCCTCAGGCACTGGAACATTTCTCTCCCGTTTAGGTGGAAGCTGCTTTGAAGTTCTAACACCGCTTCCTACACCTTCCTCAACAGGGGGTATCCCTTTTAAAGCTGCTGACCTATCCTCAGCTGTCCAGGGTCTGTACACTAACATTGTTTCAGGACCTGTTCCATCCTGCCCCCTATCAGGATTCGCGACTTCCACCATGGGGCATTGGAACTCTGGGGTTGATGCCCCGTCTTCGCTACTGGGGTGGAATTTAGTTTTGCATGACTCTAAGTCTTTCACTGGATACAGTGAAGGATCCTTGCTTCGGGTCATCATTGAATGAAAAGGAGATTCTGGTGCCAATGGCACTACTGGAACGTGGTGTTGGCGCTTTAGGCGCTGCTGTCGGCTTGTCTTTTGGTACTACCTCCTGTGTCAGCTGCGACAGCGGAGGAGCGGTAGGTGTTTTCTGTCTATGTGGGGTCTTTGCTGCACTTTCCTCATCTGGAGTGACTAGTGCTACGGCTGCAAGTTTTTCTTTCCTTTTTCCTTTCTTTTCCTGTCTAGTTGCGTCTCTTAATTTACTTTGTTCTAACCATTTTTCTGACAGCTTGTACTCCTTCTTCCGTCTGTCCAACTTTCCGCTATTTTTAGTGCGCAACATTTCTAGTTTTAAATCGCTCTGTAACTTGAGAAGGTCTGTCGTATGGAGGCTTCCTCCAAACCCGTGCTTTCTTCTCCACCTTTGATTACTTATAGTCCCTGCTCCTCCTATATATCCTTCCATAAACTTTTCATCTCCCTCTAAGGATGGCTGTTTACTTTGCCCCTTTCCCATCCTTTTACTTGTCTATTGTTATTACTACAAGGGTCCTGAGCAGAAATTCTCTGGCACGAGATTAGGGAGAGGACACTAACACGGCCTTCTACTGCACACTATCTGTGCAGCGGTGTCAGTTTTCAGGGATGGAACCCGTCCTTGATCTCCCAATCACCAGTACGTTTTGCCCCCACCCCCCCCCCCCCCAGCATGGATCACCTTCCCTGATGTAATTGCTCCCTTTAAAGGCAAAGTCACACCTTCTGTGCAGCAGAAGCGACCTCTCACTGTAACTTCATTTTTTGTGCCTTAATTAAGCAAACTAAAAAAAACTCACATTACTTGTTTATTATTGGTATTTTATAATCAAACGTTAAGCTCAGATTAACGAACTCCTGCAAAACGTTGCACATCTGACAGTAACAACTTTTTCATTCAAATGTGACAGTAATGCTTTTTCTTCAGTCACAAGAAGGGATTCATTTACTTGAATAATATCTTTGACACTTGTGAAAGGAAAAAAATTATTGACCAACCCTTCTTGACTCTCCTCTTATTTTTTCTAGATGGCAAATAATCACATTGAGATTCAGTAAGATAAAGATTCTTTTAATAGGCAAAGCAGTTCATTCGCACACAGAAGGGAAGCAGAGTGTCCCCATGCCAGTCAGGTGACACAAAGACAACAGTGAGTTTATTTCCCTTAAAAGGGCATTCTTAACGGGATTGGTTATTGCAGTATATGATCAAAGCATGACTTCCTCCTTTCTTAACAGACATTTTCTTCTCACCTCCAACCTCCCCACCCCCTCCATATCATGCTCATGCCTCTCATAGCGTCAGCGGAGTATTTTTATCTTAACAGGCTTGAGGTATATTTGCAAGTTTCCTGCCATTTCTCTGCTAGTCCATCGACCCATTTGAGACCCTGACATGTGGCCACGTTCACAAGTTGAAGATAAAACCACACGTCCTGTACTGTTAGCAAAGCAACTCATGCAAACAAGTCTCTTCATGTCTAAGGCCTAAAACATGAGAGCAATCCCATAATGCCTCCCTCACAGCCTATCTGGTCAATTTCCCATCCATGCATCTAGATGGCAAATTATTATGTTATGCAGATGATACACAGTTATATATATCTGTTAACCCTGATGATACATCGCTCCTATCTCGGTTAGAAGACTGTCTGTTAGATATCCGGTGCTGGATGGCAAAACATTTTCTAATGTTAAACACAGAAAAAACAGAAGTACTGGTGATTGGTCCCAAGGCTGCAAGAAATAAGTTTCACCACCTCAGCATTAGTGGCCTTCCTACACAACCTAACACAGTGGTTAGAAATCTTGGTCTTCTAGTAGATTCAGATCTATGTTTTGATGCTCACATAAGAAGTATTACTAGAACTGCGTTTTATCATCTACGAAACATAGCCAAGCTTCGTAAGATGCTCTCACTTCGTGATGCAGAAAAATTAATACATGCCTTCGTAACTTCCAGACTGGACTACTGTAATGCTCTCCTTTCTGGTTGCCCGTCTGGGTCCTTAAATAAACTTCAGCTGGTACAAAATGCAGCAGCCAGAGTTCTCACAAACACTAAAAAATTTGATCACATCACACCAGTCTTATCCTCCCTTCATTGGTTACCAGTTAAGTCTCGGATTGACTATAAAATACTGCTGTTAACCTATAAAGCACTGAATGGCCTTGCAGCAGAATACCTTAGTGATCTGCTGACCACATACAATCCCCCACGCTTGCTTCGATCTCAAGGTGTGGGATATCTGTTAGTACCTAGGGTAGAAAGATCTACGGCAGGCTGCAGAGCTTTCTCCTAAAGTGCTCCTCAGCTGTGGAACGGTCTTCCACTGGATGTGCGGGTTTCAGGCTCACTCTCAATATTCAAGTCTAGACTAAAAACACACCTATTTAGTTTAGCTTATAGGGACACTAGTTCTAGCTCTAGCTAGCTTCTCACTCCCAGTTAAACCTATAGTGTGAGGTGTAGAGCTGGGTGGGGATCGGTGCCATTGGCTTTGGATAAACTGAATTGACAGTGCTGTCACTCTAGCTTCACAATTGCTTGTGGGATTGGAGTGCTGACATTTCAGGGACGCCCCATGCCTGCATTCCCACCTGCCTCTCCCTCCTACTTATGCTGCCATAGCCATATCTGCCGGAGCTTGTACATTGCACTTCATATTGCACTCAACTACCTTTTAGCACTGCCTATAGTCTCCCTTACTTTGACTAATTGCATTTATTTCCCCTACTTCTCCTGGGGGGAGCTGCCTGGAGACCTCAATCTATCAAGATGTCCAGCACACCCTGCAACATGTGACGTCGCCACTACCAATGACGACCATGCATTCAGCTCGCCGTTTCTGCCTGTGTCATCTTCCTTGTTTGACCCGCGCCCTGCCTTCTGGCTGCCTGGCAATTGGAGGGAGCGTTGGCACCGGCTTGTCATCTCCCCCCTGCTCCCCGTTTGTGTTTCAGATTTAACTGTATTTGACTCTCCCTGCCGGCCCCTGGAGGATGGGCTCCCCCTTTGAGTCTGGTCCCTCCCAAGGTTTCTTCCTTCTAGGGAGTTTTTCATTGCCACTGTTGCCTATGGCTTACTCACTGGGGGCTTTGGGTGGGGATGCTGTAAAGCGCTTTGGGACAATGTAATGTTGTGATAATGCGCTATACAAAAATAAATTTGTTGTTGTTGTTGAATTTATTCTGTTGAAATATTTCTGCTATTCTGCCTTTTTTTCATATAATGCAGTGAGATACTTACCGCTCTCACACCTAGAAGTGATATGACATCTAACCAAACATCGAAAGTAATCAAAAATCACAAAATTTTCAATACTCACTATAAAGCCCGTTTATACAGCAGGGGGCATATTACTGTATATCAGGCCACTCTGCCACAAAATGCCCCCCCCCCCCCCCCAAATCGTCTAACTGTCGTTTAGAATCCTACAGACCAGGGGCTTTTCTAGCTATTGAAAAGACCAGGGGTTAAGTGAAGTTTACCTGGGGCTTGACATTTTTTTTTGAAAGAAGATTAGCATTGGAGCTAAAATACTCAGGGCTAGGTTTAAAAAGATCAGACCTAACGACACCCATGCTACAGACACCAGACTTGCACCAGATACTGATACTGTATTTGTCCCTTGTTGATACTGCAAAAATCAATTGGGCCATAAGGAAAAATATCTGAGCAAAGGGGGCAATTTTCGACTGTAAAACACTCTGAGATATGCATTGTCTTAAAATTAGAAAAAGGTGTAGAATTTCAATAAGTTTTGTAATAACTTTGTTTTTAACCAATAACAATAAAACTAACAGTAACAACATTGTAATAAAACTTATGTGCAATAATTAGTAAATCAACATTTAAAAAATTTTTTTGTTCATTGAACAATGAATGCAACAACCAAAAAATCTGTATGTTCCACTTTTAGGGAGCAGTTGTGTTGATACTCTTTTTCATTTTTCATGGGGGGGGGAATCTTCACTGGAAATATTGGGCCCTCTTTTCAGTTGGGGGGCTGGGGGGTTGGAAGAAGATGGTATGTGTTCTTTACAACCACAACTTTATGAGTGGGTGGGGGGCATGAGATTTGCCATGGCTGGGGGGCATTGCACCCTAATGCCTGGCAATGAGCCAATAGCTTACATGAAACCACCACTCACAATTGTCGCAGCAAATCTGGGCGGGAGGAAGGGAAGGATGGGTGACTGGATGAATTCTTTTAAGTGTTTTTTTTAATATCTATTCCTCCTGTTACTACACCAGAATTGTTTGAGCGTATTCAGATCGCATTCGCATGGTAATTTGATGAACAATGCAACGGTGAAACGCGATCCAGATACATCCCCATCAGCGCCATAAAAGGGGGGAGGGGACGTGGCCAGGTGTCAATGGCTCATTCATACACATGAAAGTTGCTACAGAAATAGTGGCATGACTTACTTTTTTCTTATTTATTTATCCAACTGAATGTTGCAACTACACCATTTAGTCATCTTCATGTAGCTAAGACTTTGGTGATCAGATATCTGGGATCAAAACAAACTGCGAGCATTGCTTACTATGTACTTTTATAATGTTTCTGCAAGTGTTCCAAACTGCATATTGCAATGTCTATACTTTGATGTCAAATTACAAACTTAACAAAAATCTGATATACAGTATTTACAATATACATTAAAATAAAGATGAGTGTAATGGCAAAACAAATATATAAGAAATTATTTATTTGCCATGAATTAAGTTTATGATATTTGAAGAAATGTGTGATCATGCCCCAGTCAGTGAAAGTGTGTTTCCTACCCCTATACTCCAGAGGGTTAACCACCTCAGCGACCTCCGCCCCAGAGATAGGGAAGTCCACCCCCAAGTCCCCATACTCAGCTTCCGCGTTGGAAGGCGTGTCGGTGGGATTGAGGAGCTCTTCAAAGTACTCCCCCCACCGACCCAAAATGTCCCAAGTTGAGGTCAGTAGCACCCCATCCCTACCATAAACAGTGTTGATGTTGCACCACTTTCCCACCCTGAGCCACCGGATGGTGGACCAGAATCTCCTCGAAGCCGTCCGGAAGCCGTTTTCCATGGCCTCGTCAAACTCCTCCCATACTCGAGTTTTTGCCTCAGCGACCGCCAAAGCCGCATCCTACATGGCCTGCCGGTAGCCATCAGCTGCTTCTGGAGTCCCACAGGCCAAAAAGGCCTGATAGGACTTCTTCTTCAGCTTGACGGCATCCCTCACCAGCGGTTTCCACCAGCGGGTTCGAGGATTGCTGCACCAACCACCTTATGGCCACAGCTCTGGGGTGAGTTTCCCGAAGCGTTCTTAACGCTACGTCGTTCTTAAGTTCTGTGTTAAAAGATAGAACTAACGAACGACGTAGTGTTAAGAAGGCTTCGGGAAACTCACCCCTGGTCAGCTGCCTCCACAATGGAGGCGCGGAACATGGCCCATTCGGACTCAATGTCCCCCGCCTCCCCCGGGACATGGGAAAAGTTCTGCTGGAGGTAGGAGTTGAAACTCTTCCTGACAGGGGATTCCGCCAGACGTTACCAGCAGGCCCTCACTATATGCTTAGGCCTGCCAGGCCTGGCCGGCTTCCTCCCCCACCAGCGGAGCCAACCCACCACCAGGTAGTGATCAGTTGACAGCTCCGCCCCCCTCTTCACCCGACTGTCCAAGACATGCGGCCGCAAGTCCGAAGACACGGCTACAAAGTCGATCATTGAACTATGGCCTAGGGTGTCCTGGTGCCAAGTGCACATATGGACACCCTTATGCCTGAACATGGTGTTCATTATGGACAATCCGTGACAACCACAGAAGTCCAATAACAAAACGCAGCTCAGGTTCAGATCGGGGGGGGCCGTTCCTCCTAATCACGCCACTCCAGGTCTCACTGTCATTGCCCACATGAGCATTGAAGTCCCCCAGCAGAACAAGAGTCCCTAGGAGGAGTGTTCTCTAACACTCTTTCCAAGGACTCCAAAAAGGATGAGTATTCTGAACTGCCACTTGATGCATAAGTGCTAACAACAGTCAGGACCCATCCCCCTACCCGAAGGCGAAGGGAGGCTACCCTCTCGTCCACTGCGGTAAACCCCAATGTACAGGCGCCCAGCCAGGGGGCAATAAGTATGCCCACCCCTGCTCGGTGCCTCTCCCCGTGAGCAACTCCAGAGTGGAAGAGGGTCCAACCCCCCTCAAGGAGACTGGTTCCAGAGCCCAAGCCATGCGTCGAGGTGAGTCCGACTATATCTAGTTGGAACTTCACAACCTCGCGCACCAGCTCAGGCTCCTTCCCCGTCAGAGAGGTGACATTCCATGTCCCTAGAGCTAGCTTCTGCAGCCGAGGATCTGAACGCCAAGGTCCCCTCCTTTGGCCACTGCCCAACTGACATCGCACCCGACCCCTATGGCTCCTCCTACAGGTAGTGAGCCTATTTGAGGGGGGACCCACGTGCCTTGTTCGGGCTGTGCCTGACAAGGCCACATGGGTGCAGGCCTGGTCACCAGGCGCTCGCCATGGAGCCCCACCGCCAAGCCTGGCTCAAAGGGGGGTCCCGGTGATCTGCATCTGGGCAAGGAAAAATGTGAATCCAATATTTTGTTCATCATTTGGGGTCTTGTGAGCCGCACTTTGTCTGGCTCCTCACCCAGGACCTGTTTGCCTTGGGTGACCCTACCAGGGGCATAAAGCCCCGGGCAACTTAGCTCCTGGGATCATTGGAACACACAAACCCCTCCGATAAGGTGTCGGTTCCAGGAGAGTAATATTTTCCTGTAGCAAAACTAGGGGCGACACCTATTCCATAGGCAAAAGTGAAACTTTACTGATACCCTTCAAATTGAACAGAATAATTCACTGTATTGCCAAAAGTATTGGGACACCTGCCTTTACACAGACATGAACTTTAATGACATTCCATTCTTAATACATAGGCTTAAATATGGAGTTGGCCCACCCTTTGCAGCTATAACAGCTTCAACTCTTCTGGGAAAGCTGTCCACAAGGTTTAGGAGTGTGTTTATGGGAATTTTTGACCATTCTTCCAGGAGAGCATTTGTGAGGTCAGGCACTGATGTTGGATGAGAAGGCCTGGCTCACAGTCTCCACTCTGATTCATCCCAAAGGTGTTCTATCGGATTGAGGTCAGGGCTCTGTGCAGGCCAGTCAAGTTCCTCCACATCAGACTCGCTCATCCATGTCCTTATGGACCTTGCTTTGTGCACTGGTGTGCAGTCATGTTGGAACAGGAAGGGGCCATCCCCAAATTGTTACCACAAAGTTGAAATTGTCCAAAATGGCTTCGAATGCTGCAGCATTAAGAGTTCCTTTCACTGGAACTAAGGGGCCAACCCCAACCCCTGAAACCAACCCCTCTCCACCAAACCTTACACTTGGCACAATGCAGTCAGGCAAGTACCGTTCTGGCAACTGCCAAACCCAGACTCGTCCATCAGATTGCCAGACAAAGATGCATGATTCGTCACTCCAGAGAACACAACTCCACTGCTCTAGAGTCCAGTGGCAACGTGCTTTACACCACTGCATCCAACACTTTGCATTGCACTTGGTTATGTAAGGCTTGGATGCAGCTGTTCAGCCATGGAAACTCATTCCATGAAGTTTTCTATGCACTGTTCTTGAGCTATTCTGAAGACCACATGAAGTTTGGAGGTCTGAAGCTATTGACTCTGCAGACAGTTGGTGACTTCTGCATACTGTGCGCCTCAGCATGCGCTGTCATCGCGCTGTGATTTTACATGGCCTACCACTTCGTGACTGAGTTGCTGTTGTTCCCAATTGCTTCCACTTTGTTATAATATCACTAACAGTTGACCGTGGAATATTTAGTGTTGAGGAAATTTCACAAATGGACTTATTGCATGGGTGGCATCCTATCACAGTACCAGGTTTGAATTCACTGAGCTCCTGAGAGCGACCCATTCTTTCAAAAATGTTTGTAGAAACAGTCTGCATGCCTAGGTGCTTGATTTTATACACCTGTGGCTATGGAAGTGATTGGAACCCCTGAATTCAATGATTTGGAGGGGTGTCCCATTTTTTTTTTGCAAAATAGTGTAGTTGTAATGGATCCCAGGGTCTCATTATGTTTTATAAGAGGCACAAGAAATACTCAGAGGACTTTTCATACAATCCAGAAGGAGCTAAGAGACCTATACTGACAGACCATCATGTGCATGACTAACATAGTGTTAGCAAAAAGAATAAACCCGTGCTGTCACAGGACGGGGCAGATCTGAGGACACGGGAGTAAGATTTAGAGCAAACAAACGGGATTTATTAACTGAACTGAACAGGACCAAAAACTAAACTGAATCATGGTGGATCAAAAGAAAGAAGCCAAAGCACAATAGACTGGGGCATGCAATGTCAAGGATGAAACGGACTAACACAAGACAGGGAAGCACTTATAAACAGGGTTAATAAGGGATCAAACAAGGGGCAGCTGGAGTGAATCACATGAGGGCTGCACCGAGAGGTAGGACAAGCGATAGAGGGTCAGGCAGAGCAGAGCATGACACTTGCATTTTATTGGCATAGCCATACAAACACTAATGAAATTGCAAGGCATACAGTATAGTGTGCATATTTCTTTACCAATAGCACTAATGTTGGATATCACTTTTCCCTTATGTTTAATGACTATTTTGTATATTTTTTTCCATCGTGTTTGCTTTGCTACCATTATCAATAGAGCTCCTTCTGCAATGACTGCACATGTTCTTCCTTCAGTTTGATTAATTTAATTTAAAAGTAGATAAAATATGGGACCCTAATAACATATCAGTAGGTTTTTGTTAATCTTCATTAGTTGATACTGAGCATTACAGATATGCTGATGGAATCATGTATTAATTATATAACAGGAGATGTGTTGTACAAGGTTGGTGGAACCAAAAGAGAAAACAAAGTCATGGATGCAATTGCAAAATGTTTTTTTGTGTGTTTTGCCCTGGTATGACTGCTGGCATCAACAAATGGGTAAAAAAATAAAGAACGTAACATCATAACTTCATAACTTTGTGGCAGACAAAAAAAAATTCCCTTCTGCCTAGAATTCTTTCCTTATGACCCAGCTCAAGTTCAAGTGAATAGTGAAAATTTGGTGACTTTTGATTACTTTTGGTGCTTGGTTCAATTTCATATTTCCAGGTGTGACAGTGCCGAATATTAAGTCATTTGGTAGATTATATGACAATAAGACAGACTAAAAAAAAAATTAATTAAGCAGAATGAATTCAACAAAGTGTGAAAAATATTATTCAAGTCAATGAATCACTTCTTGTGACTGAAAGTGACTGTATTTGCACAAATGAGCGTTGTTAAATGAAAAAGTTGTTACTGTGACATTTGCAACGTTGTACTGGATTTGCTGGTTGTTAATCTTAAGGTTTGATTTTAAAACATCATGAAAAGTAATGTGAATTTTTTTGTCTATTTAAGGCAAAATAAAAATAGAGTAACAGCGAGCGGTAGCTTCTGCTGCGAAGGAGGTGTGACTTTGCCTTTAAAAAGAGCGATTACGTCATGGGAGGTAATCCGTGGCAGGGGGGCACTTTAGAGCGCAACACAGTATGAATTTGTGTATACGCCTAGTGCTGGTATCACTCGGCTCTTCTGTCTTACCACCAGGTTTGAGCTGAAAGTTAAAAATATATTTACGTATATTTAATCAAGAATAGGTGAAATTTGTCAGTTATATAAAAATGACGAATATTTTGGTAAAACAAGAGCAGTCAGCACCTAAGAAAATGAAGATCACAAGTCTGACTATTATATTAATCCTGTTCAACTTCAAAATCAACTCAACTGATGGTATGTATCATTTAAAAATACCACCTATATTCATATAATAATGTTTAATAAACAAAATTATGATCTCATGGAATATTTGATTATGTATGCATGTAACATAGTACCAGTGTGGCGATTTTAATAAATATAGCTCTTCAGTTCCAAAGTTGAAGTTTCGTATATTTTAAGCTTATATTTCACACTTCTTAAATTTTAGTAAAATTACGGTTATACGGAGCCCCCGAAGTCCCATACAGTGATTTTTTTATCTTGTGCGCACAAGTTATGTACGGTCCGTAAGGTTACCATATTTCGTGAGACAAAAAAAAATACACTCTGTCGCTCACAAAATGTCACAAATATTAAAGAAAAAAATGGCTTCTTCCTCTGCCATGCAGATAGCCATAGTTCTAAAATACAAGCAATTTATAAGAATAACGAAAAATTATATAAAAAAAAAAACAAATATGGTAAAATATATTTTAGAAACGGAATGTTGGCTCAAATTTTGGAATGTTTGTTGACAATAAACATATACAGGAACCCAGCTTTACAAACTTTCACTATAATGAACTTTTTTTTTTTTAATCAATATTAATAAAAACATTTTTATTTTTGTATTTTTAACACTTGCTTAAAAGTCAAAAAATCTATCAAGTAAGGTAAGTTGTCTCTTAATGCTCCACTGTGTCTCCCAAAGCATTCTTGGTTAAGTACTGTATATCTTCCGTAATACATTCTTTTGTAAGGTAGGCCTGAGCCTCTCTTACAGTATCTATCTCTTATCGCTGCTTATTTAAAATAAGACTATAGTTAAGAGTAGTTTCATAACCAAACGTCATTTATCTAAAAACCAGTCAGTCAGTCAGTTCTGACTGGTCCTGAAGATTAAAGAGCTGTGGTCCTGGTGGTTTTATAGTATGTTGGCGTCAGATCAAAGAAAAATTCTTGGAGACAAACAGGACATGTCTCTAGAGTGGTATATATTTTAATGCGGTGGGGGTGCATTTGATTGTCAGTCCTGCCCTTGGATGATTAATATATTGTTACGTGCCGTAAGTTTTTGTTACGTGCCGTAAGGGATATGTGCCGTAAGTTTCGGGTACGTGCCGTAAGTGTTACGTGCTGTAAGTTTAGGAGGATGCCTGCAGGTCCTTCGGACGTCCTGCCCACTCGCCGATTGGTCGCCCGCCCCCTCGACTCCGCCCTCAGGACCTGACCCCGCCTCCCTTGCCCTCGGAGCCGTTTCCGGTTCGCCGGCTGAAGAGTTCGCCGCTTCGTCCCTTCGTCTGCCCGCTACTTGCTTCTCGCCTGCTAGCTCGCTCTCTGTTCGCTTTTGCTTTGTTTGATTGATCGTGTATGACTGTTTTGCCCTTGACTTCCGATTCTCGCCTCGCCCTTATTTGTACTGTCGCCTTGGTCTCTGATTGCTTGATTGGTTTTGGACTTTCGCCTGTGTTTCGACTTCGCCTCTCGGTTTTCCCTTTTTGATACCTTTGCCTCGGCTTGGTGTTTCGTGTTTCACTAGGTGTGTAGGGAGTGTCTGCCTTTTTGTTTATTCGTTAACGTGGGGATTATTGTTTGTTTGGTCAGGGAGATAGATTTAGGCATTGTTGTTTCGTTTCACCATTTTTCTTTGTGTTCACTTAGATAGCTCAGCTTGGGTTACTCGGTAGATGTGTTTTTGTTTGTTTCTTTGGCCTTTGTCACTCCTGACGTTCGTTACACCTAGTGTTTGTACTGCGTTTGTGAAAAACTATAAAAAAAACTATAGAAAAAGACTCCCTCTGTGTCCCGTGTTCCCTTCTCCTAGCCCTAGTTGTCCTGTCCTCCCCAATCCCTCCTTCCCT